>NW_017671515.1:199117-209638 GCF_001879085.1 Nicotiana attenuata
GTTACATCTTAGTTGTAAACCAAATCATTGGAGAACGAGATTTCATCTTCCCATTCAAAATAACCACAAGAACGATTCTGTCCAAAACAAAAAAATCACAGAAGAAACTAAGATCGTTATTATTACACTATAAATTAGAGCAAACAATTACTAATTTATATCTTTTGTTACACAATCACTAACCTTAGGCTTCGGACATTTAAAAAATCGCCTTCCAGGGTTTAATGGAGTCGTTGAAGTGAAGTGGTTTGCAAAGATGTCACAACGACACCTAATTTGGGAAGAACAACTTCCTTGAGACATTGAAGATGAAGGAAAAGGATTGGGGTCGTGAGCCCTAATTGTTGGTAAGAGAGGGATATGTAAATGGGTGTAGTGGGTTTTTAAATTGGTGGGCCCGCTGATGTGGAAGCTGACATGGCAGCTGACTTGGATAAATTTTATGTGGTCAGCTGCCAGCGTGTATAGACGTTAGGGTTGGGGGCATTTAGTTTAAGTTCATTAACGGTAGGGGCAAGAATGACCCAAATGTATAACGGGTGGCACAACCAACCAATAGACAATAGTACCAGGGCAATTTTGACATTTTTCCCTTTGTTGTTCGTCTGCTGATTCTGTTGCTTTTCTCTGTTGAAGCCCATTCCGACTCACTTTCGACTTTTATTTGGTACTTTGTACTGTTTCCTTGCTTTCAATAGGTAAGTTCTGACTACTCATGTATTCATATTTCTCTTTGAACGCAAAAATATTATTCTCACGGCTCGATTTGTTGAATGTTTGCGTTAGATATGGTGATGTGAACTGATTAGCGGTCCTATATGCTATGTTACTTGAAAATGAACTTAAGTTGATTGTGGAACAGTGGAAATGTCTTTAAGAGTTGAAAACTTTCCCTTGATGGATTTTGTTAAATGTCCTAAATTAATTTTTGAGTTGTTTGGTTTTATTTGATAATTTAGGTCATTAGTTAGTTTGTTTTCTATGTCAAGCAGTAGATTTGTTTGGAATTACTCTCCTGGATTCATTGAGTATCAACATGATATCATTTGGAGTCTGTTTGGAAAGTCACACTGTATTTGGAATTGGTGTAATTAGTAGGGTAGTAATTACACAACCTAGTAATTACTCAGTTGTGTAATTACGACGACCTGTTTGTTTGTCATAGTATAATTACGGTGTAATTACAAGTTTACTGTTTGGTTGCACAAGTGTAATTACACAGTTAGATTAAATTTTAAATTAAGTAATTATCAAAACTTAAAAGTTAATATAATAAATATATGCCTATAAATTTCTATAAGTATAAATAATATTATATTTGGTATTTAAGATGTATATTTTTCGTGAATATACATTAATAAGTAATCATATATTTATAACTAATATTATAACAATAATTTATCTTTATATTTTAAATTAATAATATTTAGTTTAGATACGTACAAAAATTAAAATTATACGTTTTTTTTGTAAGAACATCATGGAATTCATATTTGATAAAATAAATTAATATTTATAAATCCAATGTCATAACATTATTCAAATGTTTGACAAAACTGATCTATCAATTCTAACTAAAAAATGAACAACATGCGACGTGAGCCAATACTACTAAAACAAGTAAATTAGAACCATCAATATAACACAATTTCAAAATTCAAAAAAAAAATTATTTAGCATATGTCAAATTCCAACATAATAATAGTAAGTTCCACTATAATTTTAGATTAGGAAACATAATAAGTTTATAACCACATTCAACAATGAAATTTCACTTTAATTACATCACTCATTATATGACAAGTTTGTAAATGACTCATTATTTATAATATTTGGAGGTGTAGTTTCAAAAAATAGAATAATAAATTAAATAAAAATAAAATATAAGCAATTACATGAAATAACAAGAAATAAAGGAAGAGAAATAAAAGATAAATAATGTACAAAGAAAAATATATTTTCAAATTTAAAAAGAAATTAAAAAGTAAAAATAAAATTTAAAAATTAAAATAATAGAAATAGAAAGTTATAAAGAAAATAAATTAAAATAAAAATAAAAAAGGAAAGAAAATAAAAATAACCTTGTAATTACACATTGTAATTATCACCAATTCTCACCTTCCCCTTGAGAATTGGAGAGTGTAATTACACCCCTCCAATTACACCCAATTCCATGTTGACCAAGTAATTACTTGGCCAAACAAACATACTAAACTGTATAATTACACTCAATTACACTCAAATTCAATTCCTAGGTGGCTTTCCAAACATGCTCTTGGAGTATTTAGGTGGTTCAGGCTTAAAACTGAATGTGTGATGGTTTATTAAGAGAAAACGGAACCTTATTTATTAATGGGTTAAGTTTTCTCTTAGCTTTGCTGATAAACAAATATGGAATGTTTGTTTGGGTATGACTGAGATGATGTTTGCCAAGTTTGCTTAGAACAGGTAAATCCACCCTTCATTTTCTTTAATAACCAAATTACCTGAATAATTTTGTTACTCCAAAATTGTTAGCCAAGCCTCAACTGGAAACTATTCTTTATTGGCTTTGAAATGTGCTTGAATCGCATCATTGGTTTTAGTGATTAATGTGTATCCCTTCCATAATAATTTCTAAAACCGTGCTTCACAACAATCTAAAACCTAGGAATTAAATAATTTTCGAACATCGTACCTTGTTTTAGGCGCGATTAATAATTAATTATTGTGACTATGGGTACGATTTCCGTGGCATGGTCAGTGTGTGTTTCACGTGACTCGACCAAAACTACAAATAACAATAATAATAATTAAACATGTTGTAAATCGCGGGTGCGTTTCACGTGGCGCGATTCACAATATGTACAAAAACATACGAGTGCGCGACATCACGACTTGTTCAAATAAATTTCAGAAATCATAAAAGAAATCAAAACTCTATTAAAAGCGGTTATAAAGTTAAAAATGCACAATATATTTAAATATGTATTAAATCAGATAATTAGGCCAATTATTAATAGTTAGCGACCGTACTAAAACCACAGAACTCAGGAGTGCCTTATACCTTCTTCCGGGTTAACAGAATGCTTTACCCGGTCTTCTGTGTTCGCAGACTATAAATAAGAGTCAAATTTCCTCGATTTAGGATTTTAAATAAATTGGTGACTGGGACTTCATAAATTATCCCAAGTGGCGACTTTGAATAAATAAATAATCCTATTTCGAATTATGTCACTTTAATTAAAAAAAAATCCCCTATCCCCTCGGGAAAAAGGAGGTGTGACACATATAAAGACTTCACAAGGTATGCTATGAAAATTACAAAATATCCGACATATTCCCGGCCTAAAAAATAATCTGATATCTATGTGTCATATTGACAGTGAAAGATATACAACAACATTCGATAACATTCGATAACGGATCGTGAAAGATAACCAAAGAAAATTTTGTTGTGCCACGAAACTTCAAGAAGGGAATATTGTATGCAATTGCAATACAGAAAGACACTATAACAGTAGTTGATCATGATCGTGATACAACAATGTGGCACCGAAGGCTCGGGCGAGAAGGGAAAGATAAATGATACTCATATCTGTACGTTTTCCGACTGAATCTATCCCACTTTATGTCAACCAATCCCTCCAACATTTATATCTATCTAATGAACATCAAATTAAATACGACCGATCACCCACACTTTGTACCCATATGAACGTTCAAATAAAAGAGTATTTTTATCATATGAACGTCTAACAAGTTCAATAAATTACAGAGCTGCAATAGTAACGTTTCTGAGATACATACCAAATTAAAATATACTTATGAGTATTGCGTTTTCATCGTCGTGTCAAATCAATTCAACATGAGTAAAGTCTATCTAAAGTGTTCAATAGGAACCATGCAAAGATAAGTTGCTTAAATGGAATTTCCGTTCCAAATTTAAGGGGTTGTCTATGTATTCAGCCTTTTTGAAATAAAAGCGCAACCGTATTTATGCTAACAGGGGATATGTTTAAACCTTTTCTCATAGTACTGGGTATATTTGGCCATGCCCTTTATTAAACTCAATATGTTGGACTGTAGATGATAGCACACCTCATCAGTTTTAGCTATCAATATGCTCAGATAATATATTGACCCTTTTCTTGCTGAATGTACGCTTTCACTGCACCTATACTTGTAAGATTATTAAATTACAGTCATAGCAGAGATTAAGACACAATCATACATATATAAAATCATAATATTGAGTTAGAGATTAAGAAAGCATACCGTTCAATCCCATCGATTCAACAGTGACAACAAATGGCGATTAAGCCTGAGACCAACTTCCACAATTCACTAGCTACCCGCTCTCACAACCCCGAGAACTCGACTGATGGAACGTATACCGTTACCACGTATTCAAGAGGCAGAATACGCTAGAATTTTCTAATAGCTAGGGAAAGGGGGTTGACCTCTATTTATAAAGAGTGCATACATATCACATGCCAATAGTTATTTCGCCTCACTTATCCACACACACAATATTTAATATTAGGCCTTTTATTTATCCACACTTGTGCCACATTACTATCCTTTTAGGATATAACCAATTAATGTATGTCCATATTCTAACATTCTCCCACTTGGACGCCAAGGTTAATTGAGGACAAGGAAATAATTTTAAAACTTTTGAGTTTCAAGAAAATTATTTTGGAAAAAAAAAAGATTTTAGACTCTACAGTGGTCATACTACTCACATAGCCAAGGATAGAACGACCCACATAACAATCCATCTAGTCTCAATAGAGAAGACTAACAATGAATCATAGCAGGCATCACACCATTTTAAGGTATGAATTCTATCTATGACCACATATGCTAGAATTTCCAAACACGGATCAAACGTGTGCGCTAAGCTTATTATCTTTCTAATCAAGGTGAACAAAGCCACACCTCTTAGAAAAAAATAATCTTTCAAGTAATATAATAACCATATCACCTCAGGAGATTTTCCTTGTGCCTTACCCGAGATAATCAAGGCAACAAGCAGCAAAACTCAAGAATATCATGAGTTTATGCAATATCCAATTGGAATAAAAAATAAATAAATTATCATGTTAGTCAATAAGCATAACAAATATAAAATAACACAAGCTTGCATAAAATTAGAATTTAAAAAAAAAAAAAACAATATCTCAGTCAGCAATTACAAAGTAACTCCTACTGACTAAAGCACATCAAAAGACTCTAATATACCCATATTTTTAGCATGTTCATTAAACACTCAGACCTAAGACCCTTAGTCAAAGGATCACCCAACATAAATTCTGTGCTAATATGCTCAATACATATATCACATTTTTTTACCATGTCTCTAACCTTAAGAAACTTAAGGCTAACATGCTTAGAGCCTCTTGTTCTTTTGTTGTTCTTAGAGAAGAACACAGCTGCACTGTTGTCACAAAAAATAGTCACTGGCTTAGATATAAAATTTATCATTTGCAATTTAGTAAGAAAATTCGTCATCCAGACAGCATGTGAAGCAGTCTCAAAACAAGGAATAACCTCAGCTTCCATTGTAGATGTAGCAGTGATGCTCTGTTTCTCACTTTTTCAAGAAATAGAACCTCCACCCAACATAAAAATATACCTAGAAGTTGATTTCATAGTATCTTGACAGACTGCAAAATCAGAATCTAAATATACTAGCAAGTCCAGATTATCAACTTTTTGTACAGAAGCATGAAGTCTTTGGTGCATTGTAGATATCTCATCACTTTCTTTGCAGTCTCCCAATATGCCCATCCAGGGTTAGAAGAAAATCTTCTCAACATATTAACAACAAATGATATATCAGGCCTTGTACAAATCTGTACGTACATCAAACAACCAACAACACTTGCATATGGCACATCTCTCATAGTTCTCTTTTCAACATCATTTTTCGATCATTGATCCTTGCTAAGTTTGTCTCCTTTTACAACAGGTGCAACACCAGGTCTACAGTCTTGCATATTGAAAGTTTTGAGAACACTTTCAATGTAGGAACGTTGTGATAAACCCAATAAACCGCGTGACCGACCTCTTTTAATTCTATCCCAAGAACAAAAGAGGCTTCACCAGGATCTTTCATATCAAAAGACCTAGAAAAAAATTGTTTGGTCTCACTCATTAAGCCCAAATCATTTGTGGCAAGCAGAATGTCATCAATATAGAGAACCATAATAATAAAATTACCATTAGCTATTTTGAGATAAGCACATTCATCAAGCTTATTTTCCAAAAATCCAAATTTTGTAATAATTTCATCGAATTTCAAGTACCACTGCGTGGAGGCTTGTTTAAGCCCATATATGGATTTGTTAAGTTTACACACTAGATGTTCTTTACCAGCTTCTTTAAACCCTTTAGCTTGAACCATGTAAACTTCTTCAAGCAAACTCCCATTCAGGAAAGTAGTTTTAACATCCATCTGGTTCAACTCTAAATCAAAATGAGCCATAAGAGCCATCACAACTCTAAATGCATCCTTAGATGAAACAGGATTAAATGTTTATTTATAATCAATACCTTATTTTTGAGTGTAACCCTTAGCAACCGAACTTGCTTTATTACAGTCTATGTTTCTCTTGGAGTCTCTTTTAGTTATAAATACCCATTTGCAACCAATAAGTCTAAAACCTACAGGCAATTCAGCTAACTCCCACACTTTATTGTGTTCCATGGAGCACGTTTCATCCATTGCCTCCACCATTTATCAACAAATGGAGAGGAAATAGCTTGAGCATATGATAAAGGACCAGTCAACTCTCCAGTATCACTAAGATTTTCAATCACATACATGATAAAATCATCAGAGATGGAAGACCTTTTTTCTCTTTGTGACCTGCGAAGTGATTCATTGTGTACATTTTCTCAGGAACTATGGGATCTGCGTCGTTGTTCCCTTGATTCTCCCCCTCATGAATGGGTTGGTTTACCACCTTTTCATGTATAACAGGTACATGAAAATGACTTCCTTCTCTTTCAATACAATTTGCTTTACCACATGAACAATCACAATCACAAACATCATGCTCAAGAAATTTTGCATTAATAGACTCAAGGATTCTAGTGCCACGTCCAAGACAGATTTTTCTTTTAAAAGATATATATAACAGTATCTTGAAAATTCATCAATAAAAGTAATAAAATACTTATGATTGATCAAAGTAGGTACATAAGGTCCACTTATATCAGTATGAATTATTTCTAAGAGTTTGGAGCTCCTGGTGGAACACTTTCTCTTAACCTTAGTCATTTTACCCTTAACACAATCCACACAAGTTTCAAAATCTTTTTGATCGAGAACATGTAAAATATTTTCCTTTACCAATCATTCAATTCTTTCTTTAGAAATATGACCAAGACACCTATGCCATAATAAGTAAGACGTTTTCTCATAGCAGACCTTGTGTGGGCAATATTTTCAACATGCATTGCATAAAAAGTTCCATTCAATACATTCAAGCGATATAGACCATCACTTAAAAAAGCATCAGCAACAACATGTGAATCATAGAAAATTTTAATAATACCATTATTTTATTGAAATAAATAACCAGCTTTGTCCAAAAGGGAAAACGAAACTAATTTTTGTCTCATAGACGGTACAAAAATAGTATTTTCTAAATGAATACTAGAATTATTCTTAAAAGGTAAAATAGATATCCCTATAAACTCTACTTTTTCTTTGAGTCCATTGTCCACAACAACACTGGCTTCATCCTCTTTTGGCTTCCGTCTGCTTGCTAGATCCTGCAAGTCATTGGTTACATAAACCGTTGCACCACTATCCAACCACCAGGAACTTAAAGGAACATGAACAATACTAGTTTCAAAGGAGACAAAAGCCAACAGATTACCTGGTTTCTTTTTCAGAGGACAATCAGCTTTCTTATGACCTACTTGTTTGCAATTCCAGCACTTGATTTCTTTCTTATTTACAGGCTGAGGACAAAAAGGATTATGAGACTGACATTGGTTGACACCAGGCTTATTAGTATGACCACTATTACCACCTGGACTATGAGACTGACCATGTTTCACTACAAGAAATCTTACTTTTAGCAGCGACTTTAGTCGCTACATATTCCATAATAGTCGCCACTAAAGGTGTATAGTAGCGACATTTGTGTTGCTGCGAGCACAACCGTTACTCAATATTTTTTGGGACAACTATCGAAAGTCGCCACAAAATCTATACATTAGTAACAACTTTTGTCGCCACAAATAGTAAACAAATAAGTTTCAAAAAACTGAGTTTTGGGCAGGTCGCCACTAATTAATGTTTTTCAGTGGCGACCATTATCGCTAGAAATACTATTGTAGCTTCAGCAGCAGCTTTACTCGCCACAAATACATGAGCTTTAGCTGCGACTTTAGTTACCACAAATTTTATTTGTTATTGTGGCAAAGTTTAGTCACCACTAAAACACATATTTTTTCTCAATGGCCAGTATGCTAATACATTCCTACTGATCCTAATATTCCTAAATTAGTTACATCTATAATTTCCTCTGACCCATTAACGTGCTAATCGATAACTAAAAACAATCAATTATCAAATAGAATTGCATAAAATTTTTATTGCTAAAAAGTCTAATACAAATAAGATATCCAATACTTCACATTACATTTTTATTGTATGTATACAACATACTAAAAAATACAAAATGCCTTCAAAGTACTCTGTCTTCAAACTCATTCTAGTCCTTGTCCACTGTATGAGTCAGAATCCGACCCCACGATAATTAACGAGGCTAATCCCGTTTTAAGTTAATTCATGATTAATTAGTGGCACGACCACTCAGAATTAATTATATTCAACCCTCATCTGATTCGATCAACAAGGCCACGGCCCATCCGCCACCATGAAGGCGAAACCCCAACATGGTCACGGCCACTTATTGCCAGCTCACGAAGCTCACAGCTATAAATACCAAGAGAGGAAACCCCAGAAAGGGGGGGGCTGCTTCTTCACCACCAGTGAGAGGAGAGAGAATCGAGAAAATATACCCCTCTTATGGGGAAAGAAAACACCATTGTAAGGTTCTGAACCTCTCCATGGAGAGGCAGACCAAACAAATATTATCAATAAAGGTTTCTAATGCTTCTACCCTTATTCCTGAGTACTTATTTTCGTTTCTTTCATTGGGTCCAACGGATTATTACGATTTGCTATGATTATCCCGTGATTTGTTTATATTGTTTTATACTCTGTAAGTTTGATAATAACTTTTGAGCAAACATTCACTATATTTAGATTGATAAAAAAAATCAGCCAGATTCTCAAAGCAAGCTGAAGCCAATTTCATATATAATTTTGGTGCAATCCTCTGACAGAACAGTTGAGCTTGAAGTGAATCTACGTAACAATATGTTTCAGATGATCGAGATCATACCACATAGGCGTACCTTACCTTACAGTCTGCAGTCGTGCATATTTTTGGGACTGTCAAAACATGTATAAATGTTTACCCTAAAATCCGAGTAACAATTAAACTTGTATTGTGATTTTAAAGATACGTGATTTAATCCAATACTAATTGATAAACGAGGAATCTAATGTATAAATTAAAGAATAAAGTAAGTCAAACCAACGTATAAGCAGACCTCGACCTCGAACAATGGCAACCTCGAGGTAGGCGAATAAGAACAATAAAATAATAAGGCAAGTCATATGAACAGTAGGCAAGAAAGTGAAATATGTATATTCTCTTCTCAATGATTGATCGTTTTACAAATGATTGGGATCCCCTTTATATAGTGGGGGAATCCTAAATAAGGTACCTTTCTAATTACAGTAGGGAATCTTTTTATACAACTGTCTAACCGCCTAGTACAAATCCGTTCCGGAATTCACGCCATGATCTTAGGGCCTCCGCGGGAATCTCGCTCTTTCTGTTATAAAACCATAACGGTATTATCTCGAGCACTTCGATCTTCGAGACCTACATTCTGCCATCAGGCTTCGAGACCTGCATTCTGTTCATTGAGCACTTCGATCTTCGAGACCTGCATTCTACCATCGGGCTTGAGCCCGGTCCACATTGAACTTGTTCTCGACGTGACCCATCGAGTCTACAAAATTGGGGACACCTGATTTTGACAGTATACAGATAGTCCCCGCGTTTCTTAGAATAAGATGATAAGAAACGACTTGAGCCTCGATTTTCCAGAGTCCTTGTGATGACATCATTTCACTGACGTAGGCGCTTGAAGTAACCGAAACGTCCCGTCGGTTCGCTTCCCGAAAACATTAAATGCTTCACCAGTGGTGGTCGGCCACTAGCGCCGTAAAAACGTCTCCGCTTGTCTATAAATACAAGGCTCAAATTCGAATAAAAAACTTTACTTCCATCTTCAAACCACCTTCAAACTTCCATCACCTCTTCCCCTCTATCTTTCTTTCTCATCACCTGTTACTCTCGCCCTTTTAGTGCCAAAAGATATCAAGCTCCGCCTATTTCTGCTTCCTCTAACTCGAATCAATGGCGAAAACCTCCAAAA
>NW_017671515.1:211436-233886 GCF_001879085.1 Nicotiana attenuata
GACGTCGTCGGGATCCAAGTCCGGATTCGGACTCATCCTCACCCCCTACAGCATCTCCTCCCGCCGCAGCCGCCGAAGGAGCGCTGGCCTCACCCACACTAGCAGCCGCTGAGGAACTACCTCCCGTTTCAGCGACTGGAACCACCAATTGAGTCGCCGAAGCGATGGTATCATCACGGCCTAAGCCAACCGGGGCAACCCCCATTGTTTGTCCACCCTCGAGGGCAGGCGCCGCAACCACACTCTTCTCCGCGTCCGCCGGCGGGGAGTCCAAATTAATTACCACAGGAGGAGCCGGCGCGAACGCAACCCTACGCCTTATCAACGGCCTCTCCTCCTCCTCATCTGATGACGATTCCGCTCTAGGGCGCGCAACCCCCGATGGCCCCTCGTCCCGAAGTAGGGTCCGTGATGGAGAAGAAACTGCTGAAGACTCGACTGATGCCGCCCTCGGTGTTGAGCGCGACACCGGCGCTGCAGTAAGCCGAGCAACTGCACCAGGCCGACGGAAGGCCAGCTGAGGGGCCTTGACGCAGCGTGCCCTCCCTAATCACAAGAAAACAAGGTTGATGAATAGAGTCGAAACAAAGCAGAACCTAAGAAGAAATCAATTTTTTACCTGCCACGGGCCTACGGCCATGCCTCTCCCAGAAAGACGCCCATGTGCGTATCCCCCGCGTATGAGGGAGTACGGCCTCGACCCACTCACGTATCCAAGACAATGGGGCCGGCGGCGACCTGTCAGCTACAAAAAAGACACGAGTTAACGCCCATGATCACAAATCACAAAGAGGGAAAGAAAAAGGAATTCAACCACTAAAGAACTTACGTGCATGGTTCCAAGCCTCTGGGAACCCAGTAGCATCCGCCACCAGGTGCTTGGTCCTGATGTAAAAGAAGTGCTCGAAAGGGCGAGGGTCGACCTCGTCATCCAACTTCATGACCAGGCCCCTCGACCCACGAGGGCACGCCTGAATCATGGTGCCGCGGACTCTCTGGGGAGCGTAGAGACTCAGCACATGCTGCAGCGTGACCTCCCTACGGGCCAATTCCGCGTACTTGATGAACATTGCCAACAATTTGTAGAGGGAAGGAGTGAGCTGACCCGGGCATACCCCGTAATAACGACAGAAATCCACCACCAGCATTGGGAGCGGGATCTTGAACCCCAACCTGAAAGGATAGGCGTAAAAAACGCAGTATCCCCGGCGATCGGTGTGGACCCTCTCCTCGCTTCTAGCGAGAACAATGTCTGCATGGGTAGGAACGACCCCCTGTTCCCGTAATCGGGCCATCCCAATCTCCCCCATTAACGGGGCTTCATCCACCGGTTCCTCTCCACCGTCGACGGTGAAATCAATCGCCAGACCTCCGGGCCGAGGAACCACCTCGTCAACCGACGGAACTTCGCCGGACTCCATCTGTTCTGCACCTCCCATCGCCGGAGATGGCCCTCCGACTACCGAAAAATCTACCGGAAGAGCACCGTGGGAAGAACTGCCTGCCATTGTTGATCTACTGAAGACAAATGTTATCACAATCAAAGGAAAGAAAAGAGAAGATGAATTAGCAAAACGAAAAAGTTTCCTCAGAATCTCTCTCTTAGATGAACAAAGAAGATATGAGAAATGAATGCCTCAACCCACCTTTGTAGGCAACATAAATGGCTTTCGCGAAACCCAATAGCCATCATTAACTGCACGACCAACCGTCAAACGGTTCGGTTCTGCCGAAGCAAGCGTCATTATGACAAGCTCCGCAAAGCGGCTTCTCAGCCATCCGCCAACATACCGCCCTCGGAATGATCGCTACGGCCATCCTCAATATATGAAAGGCTACGGCCATCTCTAATATGTGAAAGGCTACGGCCATCTCTAATGTATGAAAGGCTCTCCAATGTACGAAAGGCTACGACCATCTCCAACGTGTAAACGGCTAAAGCCACCGCCGCCAATAAGTCGACCCCCTTATTCGAGTTGTTTTCGAATCACAATCGATGAAGTCCGCTCATCGAGCTCGGCCGAAACACGACCTCAATAAGCGGAGGGACTAACTGTATGAGTCAGAATCCGACCCCACGATAATTAACGAGGCTAATCCAATTTTAAGTTAATTCATGATTAGTTAGTGGCACGACCACTCAGAATTAATTATATTCAACACTCATCTGATTCGATCAACAAGGCCACGGCCCATCCGCCACCATGAAGGCGAAACCCCAACGTGGTCACGGCCACTTATTGCCAGCTCACGAAGCTCACAGCTATAAATACCAAGAGAGGAAACCCCAGAAAGGGGGGGGGGGCTGCTTCTTCACCACCAGTGAGAGGAGAGAGAATCTAGAAAATATACCCCTCTTTTGGGGAAAGAAACACCATTGTAAGGTTCTGAACCTCTCCATGGAGAGGCAGACCAAACAAATATTATCAATAAAGGTTTCTAATGCTTCTACCCTCATTCCTGAGTACTTATTTTCGTTTCTTTCATTGGGTCCAACGGATTATTACGATTTGCTATGATTATCCCGTGATTTGTTTATATTGTTTTATACTCGTAAGTTTTGTAATAACTTTTGAGCAAACATCCACCTTCAATGTCAGCTGATGAAGAACCTTGCCATCGACAACTAAAAATCACCTGCAAGCAATATTTTATATAATTTCACTATCCTTACAAATGGTATATAAACTATGATCGTTACCATATATAAGCGGTCTATAAAGCATACATGGAGAGCAATTGCTAATTCACGCCAACTCTCTTATCTTCATGCTCCGTATTCTTCAAAATATTTTTAGAGAAATTTTCATAAATCACTATCTTTTAGTAGTAATTAGCCATCTATAGATAGCATTTGCTATATTACAGATTATAGATATATTTTTTGTGGTTAAAAGATGTATTTGATATATTTAAGCTATTTTATTCATGAATACAATAGCAAAAATAGGCGTGAATCAGGAAAGTCCAGCTAATTAGTTGTTGTATTCGAGTGTATTCGACTGTATTCATGGAGTGAAACATGGGATTACAGCTGGACAGATTATTGTATTTCGACTGTATTCACGTCGTGAAATAGGGGATTACATTGTTTTTAAAACGGAAAGTGAATCAATTAACATAATAGACTCCTAGTATAACTCAACAAACTCAATTATAACACACAAATTTTGTATTTTTCAGTTATAAAAAAGATTCTCAACCGCAAAATACCCCAAAAATATAGCAATCTTCAGAGAAATTATATAATACATCTGAATACATAAATTATATTAATTAAAAAAAATATATGAATACATTCATGGC
The DNA here is from genome assembly GCF_001879085.1 of Nicotiana attenuata. Taxonomy (NCBI): domain Eukaryota; kingdom Viridiplantae; phylum Streptophyta; class Magnoliopsida; order Solanales; family Solanaceae; genus Nicotiana; species Nicotiana attenuata. Next base: position 214,743 of record NW_017671515.1, read on the forward strand.
ATATAGCGAGACAATGGATACAATGAAATAGATAGAATACAGAGGGATACAATGAAATACAATGAGAAAAAAAGACACTGAAAAATGAAATACATGGAATACAACAAGATACATTGAATTACAATGAAAAAAAAGATAGTGAATACAATGAAATACATAGAAATACAGTTAGATACATTGAAATGCTCTTAAGAAAAAGGTAACAGAATCTTCAAATTGCTCAACCCCAAACTTCAGAAGACCTATTTTAGTCGATAATTTTCCGACGACCCATCGGATTCCGACCATGATTCCATAAGCAGCGATGAGAGAAAGAAGAAGAAAACGAGAAATCACAGAAATCAGAAATCAGAGATTCCGATTTTGATATTCGTGGACATGATAATACGCCAACTCCAGTATGTTTCTTCTTCTTCTTCCTTTTCGATTTTGATTGTTTTCGTAAAATTCCGATTTTGATAAACTCCAAGGCTGTGATTTCTCCTTAATTAAATAGCACGCGGTTACGCCAAAATTTAGGCTTTTGTCTTCTTCGTCTTCAATTGCTTTGTTTGTGCATATTTGCAAGCTGGCTTATTAAGGTTTTGATGGATTTTTGTTTCGTACTAAAATGTTGTTCCAATAATCAATATCAGTATTAGCTTTATTGGGGTTATTTTGGTTAAGAGGAAGAGGTCCATGAAACTTTGAGAGAATAGGATGTATCAAAGTAGAGAGAGAAAAAAAAAAGTGTAACTGATTAGCGTATTTAGTGGCTTAGGGCTAGGAGAAAACCAAAATTAAATATTTTGCTATAAACCTTAAAAAGTATCTATAAAATATAATTTTTTAAAATGATATTTATTTAAAATAAATAAAATATTAACATTTGCTATAGGATGTAAAAATTCCTTAATGTCCCTCAAGTTTCTGTACCGGAAGAGCCCAGAAGTACGAATTATAAACAATAACCGCCCAATGGGATCCCATAAAGAAGCATGCATTATGATTTGCCAAATATTTGATAATTCAACTAAAACATTAGAATATGTATTGGGATATGCATTACGTGGATCAATACTCCGGATAACACCATCAATTTTCAACAAATTAAACTTACTTCAAAATAGCATATTTTGCAATTGAGCCTAAAATAGCTAAGAATTTACATCTTTTTTCTTGCTAATTATATACGTAGACATTGCTATGTTGGATAAAAAATTGTCCAAAAATAAAAGGAGCATGGATGACAAAATAAATTCTGGAACAAGTTCACAGATCATATTAACTCTAGATTACCAAACTAAGTACGGCAAATAAATCAAAAATTTCCATTGTAACAAAAATATTACTAAGAATCTAAAAAGTATGGAAATTTAACTACCCATATCTGAACATGCATTTGTTGACTTTTCAGTATGTTCTTCCCCACTTCCCTGGTGCATGTTATACTATCTACAAGTAACATGTAGGTAGATAAGCCACAGCATTTGTTCTTTAGCGACATTCTTCCAAAGCAATAAGCAATTCTCACAAGAAGATAAGCAATTTAGAGACGACGTTTAGAATATGATTAGTGTTCACTTGAGAACTTAATGATTGGATAATAACTTTTTCATACTTGAGAACTAAATAAAGAAGATAAGGTTCTAATTAGTATAGGACCTGAATTTGTTCTTGTTCAGTAACTAAACTTTTATTACCTCGGTTACTGCTGTAGTTTGTCGAGATGCGAGGTGCACAAAATCAAAAGATAGTACAAGGGAGCATAATTTTTAAAAAAAAAAAAAAGGAGTTTTACAGCGAAGTGCTTTATTATTTCTGTAGGTTGAACTAGAAATAAAATTCATAATAGAAGGTTAATTCAAGAATAGAAGTGATTTGCTATGATAGTGGTAGTTTTGCTGTAGCTACAGAAACCAATGAGGTTTTTATTGTACACTTAATTTTCTTGAATTCGTACAATTTTTTTTGAATAAGTCATATAAACCAATCAGAAAGTATACGTTTTCAAGGTGACTTCCAAGCATTGATAGGTGAAAGTATCTAAAGTGTTTGTCGATCCTTCACCTAGAGCCGCTAGAAACATATGTATGAATATAGAGGCCATGATCAAATTCCTATAATACCGAGTACATAGATCAATACTAAAACATGATACATATATAGATACAATCAGATCAATCGCTTTTAAAACTAACGAGAGAAGCAACTTAGGTAATCCAAAAATTCTTTAAAAGGTAGAGATATCAAGAGCATATTGTACCTTGACACACTTCAGTCATATTATTACATCTGCCATGTTTACTACTACAATACTTGTGAAGTATATGATAATGTTGATATCGATGCATATATTGAGACTAATGTGTTGTTTACAACTAGGGGTCGCATCACATTGATATCAATATCTAACGACCTGAGATCTCTCCTGCACATATTGAGATTAATATACTTTGCACTAGTTATATATTAAACTTTTCTCTTTGTACAGTTAACATTCTAAAGCATGTTTAATTTCTCAATATGTGTTTTGTTCGAGTATCAGGAAACTATAATCTACTTTTGAGATAGTATATGTATTACAGCCGATATATTTAAAGAAATACTAGATCTGTAGCCTCTGCAACTGGTATTCTTGCTATGGCAACTTTAAGACTCCACCATAAGAAACAAAATGATCAAAAGATTTATCTTTTGTTCACATGGTTCAAGAATTTCAATTGCAACCAGATTGTAATATAAGAATTACGTTATATGTGTTTTAAAGAAGTGCTAAAGTTAACTTACGAAAAGTTAAATTCGGGTGCTAACGAGGTTCTTTTTCTTTTCAACATATTCTTTAGTAGTATCCCACATATCATCCTAAAAAATCAAATTACAGTTCCTCCTTCTCTCAAATGATTATTATTTCTCTACTCAAGTTAATACTAAATCATACGTTCAAGAATCAAGACTTTATTGCAATATAGCCAATTACCCAACATTTTCAACCCGTCATATATGTCCTCGTGACCACACAAGAAACTAACTACGAAACAAAATCCACAAAACAAAGGACCACACTTGTTACCAATTAAAAACAAAAACCACAAACAGAAATAAAATTAGATTGATCTAAGAAGAGAAATCAAGAAGTTAACTTTTAAAGTATCTACAGTTCGGAAGAGAAAAAAAATATAATATGTAATTAACAGAAAAAAAATTAGAATCACATTTAATTGAATCCAAATTTAAAGGGAAAAAACAAAAAATACATAAACTAAAACATCATAATAATTCGTAAAAATGAATGATCCACTTTTACCTTGAATTTGGCTCCAAATGCCTGATAATCGAATTTATTTTAGGTAAAATATGTGTAACAAGAGTCTCAAGACCCTAAGAAGGATCAACAAATTCTCTTCTTTACAGAGAAAGAGATCACATCCGCCATAAAAATCCTCCAAACACAACGGCACACAGAATAGTCCCCAACTTCTTCCAAAAATTCAACTCTAAGTCCTTTAATAGCCACTGGTGAAGCCGAACGGCGAATAGATCTAACAGTAGTGAGGGTTTGGGAAGAGCAGAAGAAGGGATTTAGGAAAACAAGATTTTTGCATCGGCTAGGGTTTTGGGATAAAGGGGAAGGGAATTGGGTAAACGACGAAACAAAGAAAACATTGGCAGCGTATTCTCTTTCTTAAGTTTAAGCGATATAATCCAAAAATAAATAAAAAAAGATTAATAATATTGTCACGACCCTAAACCCGGACCCGATTGTGATAGCGCATCTCGTGAAGACATGGTCAGCCGACACATTTCCATACAATTTTAAGCAATAAGAATTAAGTCTTAAACATGATAAAATCTCAATAAATAAGCGGTTAACAGTGTAATTTGCGGAAACAAACGCAACACAGCCCGATACCGTGGTATCACTAGTCATGAGCATCTATCAATATACTACAAGTCTGAAGAGTCTACAAAGCTACTACATAATCACTAATAAGGGAAATGAGATGATATAAAAGGGGAGAAGCATGGGGCTGCAAACGCCAACCAGCTACCTCGTGAACTCCGAAATCCACTGGGAGCTCTCAACCCTCGCAAGCAGGATCAGCAGCGCCTGAATCTGCACACGGGTTGCAGGGAGTAAAGTGAGTACTCAACTCAGTGAGTAATAGACATAAATAAAGACTGAGAAATAAGAAATCCACGTAAGGCATATTACAGGCTATAAGGAAGTACTAAAAACCAGTAAAAATAGTGAAGCAGTAAAGATGGGTAAAGTCACTGAGTTCATTTAAACTTCATAAAATGCCTTTTTAACAATTAAGCAAGTAAATGGCAGGCAAATAGGAAAGATAAATACATAAAGGATCGCCCCTCGGGCACAATGTCAACGAATTCGCCCCTCGGGCAATATCATAGAACAACACCAGCCCCTCGGGCTATATCTCACATCACAACGGGTACCCGCGCTCACTAGGTGTGTGCAGACTCATGGAAGGGCCCCTTACGGCCCAAGCGTAATATCAAGACATCTCGTGGCGTATAATCGCAGGCCCTCGGCCTCATAATCATCAATCCACCTCGTGGCGTATAATCTCAGGCCCTCGGCCTCATAATCATAATCAATGTATCCTCGCAATGCATGCCCTCGGCCTTACTCAGTTAGAATCTCACAGGCCACTCGGGCCACAGTAAAACATGATGCTCAGCCCAATTATCATTTAAAATATCATTTAATGTATACGACAAGGAAAAAACATGGCTAAGTTATGAAAACAGTAGTATATAACATGACTAAGTACAAGTATAAAGTCAAAACAGTGAGGAAACATTAGTAAATATCCCCTGAGGGTCCAAATAGATGGCATGAGGCCCAAATATGGCATTCAGCCCAAAACATGATGATAAAAAATAGTTTTCAGTCAAATATGCGGTAAAACAACCATTCGGGATGGACTAAGTCACAATCTCCAACGGCGCACGACCCCACGCTCGTCATCTAGCGTGTGCGTCACCTCAATATAGCACCACGATGGGCGATCCGGGATTTCATACCCTCACGATAATATTTACAATCGTTACTCACCTCAATCCTGTCCAAACTCTAGCCCGCGATGCCTTTTCCCCTCGAATCGGCGTCCACTCGCGTCGAATCGATCCAAAATTAGAATCATGACGTCAAAATATGCTAAGGGAACGAAGCCCAAGCGAATAATCAATTTATAGCATAAATCCCGAAATTATCAAAACCCGACCCCCGAGTCCACGTCTCGAAAATCGATAAAATTCACATCAATAGATTCCTCATCTCCCCACGAGTTCATTCATACCAAAAGCATCAAAATCGAACCACGAACAGCCCCTCAAATCTCAAATTCTAGGTCTCTAATTTCAAGCCCTAGTTCTTCAATACTAGGCTTAAATTCCATGATTAATTAGGTAGAATTCACATAAGAATCGAGTATAAGGTCCATAAATCTTACCTCCAAATATTTCCCCTTGATTCCCTCTTCAATTCCCTTCAAGAAGCTCCAAAATCGCTCAAAAATGGTGGAAATAAACCCCTAAATACGATCAACGGCTCGCGTTCGCGAAGCAAAAATTAACTTTGACCAAAAATCCTCTTACGCGAATGCGACCTGACCCCCGCGAATGCGATGGTTCCTCAGCCTAACCCTTCGCGAACGCGCTCCCCCTCTCGCGAACGCAATGAACAAAGCACCCTGAAACCCAGCTGCCCAACTTCCCCTACGCGAACACGCTCCCCTTCTTGCGAATGCAATGCATAATCACCCAGCCCTTCGCGAACGCGGATCCTTCTTCGCGAACGCGAAGGCTAAAATCTCAGCCTCCTCAATTAACCCTTCGTGAAGCATTTCTCTGCAACACTGAACAATAAACTTCTGCAACTCTCAACATGAAGAAATGATCTGATTGACCACCTGAAACTCACCCGAAGCCGCCAGGACCTTAACCAAACATGCCAACATATCCCATAACATCGTTCAAACTTGTTCCAACCTTCGAAACGCTCAAAACAACATCAAAACACCAAATTCGCATCGGATTCAAGCTAAGAATTCCAAAATCTTCTATATTACGCTCTTGATAAAAAATCCAACCAAACCACGTCTGAATGACCTGAAATTTCGCACACACATCCCAAATGACACAGCTACTATAACTCCCGGAATTCCATTCCGACCCCTACATCAAAATCTCATCTATCAACCGGAAAAAGCCAAAAATCCAATTTCGCCAATTCAAGCCTAAATCTACTCCGGACCTCCAAAACACATTCCGATCACGCTCCTAAGTACCAAATCACCTCCCGAAGCTATCCGAACCATCGGAATTCACATCAGAGCCCTCTAACACATAAGTCAACATCCGGTTGACTTTTCCAACTTAAGCTTCCTCAAAAGAGACTAAGTGTCTCAAACCTTACCAAATCCTTTCCGAACCCGAGCCAACCAACCCGATCACTCATAGAACCGATAGACAAACCAATAAGAAGCAGGAATAGGGGAAATGGAGCAGTAACTCATGAGAGGACTGGCCGGGTCGTCAAATCCTCCCTCTCTTAAACAAACGTTCGTCCTCGAACGGGTCAAGAAACATACCTGAGGCCTCAAACATGTAAGGATATCTGCTCCGCATCTCCCGCTCAGTCTCCCAGGTAGCCTCCTCCACGGGCCGACCTCTCCACTGCACTTTCACTGAAGCTATATCCTTTGATCTCAACTTTCGAACATGATGCTCCAAAGTAGTTGTTGTCTCTACATCATAAGTCAAATCACCATCTAACTGAACCGTGCTGAAATCCAGGACATGAGACGGATCCCCAATATACTTCCGGAGCATAGAAACATGAAATACTGGATGCACACTTGACAAGCTGGGTGGCAAAGCAAGCTCATAAGCCACCTCCCAAATCCTTCGAAGTACCTCAAAAGGCCCAATGAACCGAGGACTCAATTTACCCTTCTTCCCAAATCTCATAACACCCTTCATGGGTGAAACCTTCAACAGAACCTTTTCACCAACCATGTAGGACACATCCCAGACCTTCTTGTCAGCATATCTCTTTTGTCTCGACTGCGCTGTACGAAGCCTCTCCTGAATCACCTTCACCTTGTCAAAAGCATCCTGCACCAAATCTGCCCCCAATAGCCTAGTCTCACCCGGATCAAACCAACCAAAGGGAGATCTACACTGCCTCCCATACAAAGCCTCATATGGAGCCATCTGAATACTCGACTAGTAGTTGTTGTTATAAGCAAACTCTTCAAGCGGTAGAAATTGATCACATGACCCTCCGAAATCAATGACATAAGCACGCAACATGTCCTCCAATATCTGAAAAATGCACTCGGACTGTCCTTCCGTCTGAGGGTGAAAAGATATGCTCAACTCAACCTGAGTACCCAACTCTCCCTGCACAGACCTCCAAAACTATGAAGTAAACTGAGTGCCCCTATCTGAAATGATGGAAACGGGGACACCATGCAAACGAACAATCTCCCCGACATAGATCTCTGCCAACCGCTCTGAAGATAAGTAGTACACACAGGAATGAAGTGCGCGGACTTGGTCAGCCGATCCACGATCACCCAAATAGCATTGAACTTCTTCAAAGTCCGTGGGAGCCCAACTACAAAGTACATGGTGATACGCTCCCACTTCCACTCTGGAATATCCCTCCGCTGAAGCAAGCCACCCGGTCTCTGATGCTCATATTTCACCTGCTGACAATTGAGACATCGAGTTACAAATCCCACAATGTCTTTCTTCATTCTCCTCCACCAGTAATGCTGCCTCAAATCCTGATACATCTTCGCGACACCCGGATGAATGGAATACCACGAGCTATGGGCTTCCTCCAGAATCAACTCCCGAAGCCCATCCACATCGGGCACACAAATCCAGCTCTGCATCCTCAACACCCCATCATCACCAATGGTCACATCTCTGGCATCATCGTGCTGAACTTTGTTTTTAAGGACAAGCAAATGCGGATCATCATACTGTTGCTCTCTAATGTGATCATATAAAGAAGACCGAGAAACCACACAAGCCAATACCCGATTGGGCTCCGAAATATCTAACCTTACGAACGATTGGCCAAGCCCTGAACATCAACTGCAAGAGCTCTCTCCCCATCTGGAATATATGCCAATCTCCCCATACTCACCGCCTTTCGGCTCAAAGAATCGGCCACCACATTGGCCTTCCCCGGATGGTAAAATATGGTAGTATCATAATCCTTCAGCAACTCCAACCACCTCCGCTGTCTCAAATTAAGATCCTTCTGCTTGAACAAGTGCCGGAGGCTACGATGATCAGTAAACAACTCACAATTCACACTATAAAATAGTGCCTCCAAATCTTTAACGCATGAACATGGCAGCCAACTCCAAATCATAAACAGGGTAGTTCTTCTCATGAGGCTTCAACTGACAAGAAGCATAAGCAATAACTCTACCCTCTTACATCAATACACAACCAATACCAGTCCTCGAAGCATCATAATACACGGTGTATGAACCTGAAGCTAATGGAAAACTAACACTAGAGCTGTGGTCAAGGCTGTCTTGAGCTTCTGAAAGCTCTCCTCACATTCGTCCAACCATACAAATGAAGCACCCTTCTGGGTCAACTTGGTCAAGGGCGATGCGATAGATGAAAATCCCTGAACAAACCGGCGGTAATAACACGCTAAACCAAGAAAACTATGAATCTCTGTAGCTGAGGACGGTCTGGGCCAACTCTGAACCGTCTCTATCTTCTTCGGATCAACCTGAATACCTTCACTGGATACCACGTGCCCCAAGAAAGCCACTGAACCAAGCCAAAACTCACACTTGGAGAACTTTGCATAAAGCTTCTCCTCCCTTAATCTTTGCAACACAACTCTCAAATGCCCCACGTGCTCTTCCTGACTATGCAAATACACCAGAATATCATCAATGAAGATTATGACAAACGAGTCGAGATAAGGCCGGAACACACTGTTCATCAAATGCATGAACGTTGCTGGGCATTGGTCATCCCAAAAGACATCACCAAGAACTCGTAATGACCATATCAGGTCCTGAAAGCTGTCTTAAGAATATCCGAGTCCCTGATCTTGAAATAGTGATAATCTGAACGAAGATCAATCTAGGAGAACACTCTCGCTCCCTGAAGCTAGTCGAATAAATTATCAATACAAGGCAAAAGATACTTGTTCTTAACTATTACTTTGTTCAATTGCCTGTAATCAATGCACATTCTCATCGTGTCATCCTTCTTCTTCTTCACAAATAGAACCGGCGCGCCCCAAGGCGACACACTAGGCCGAATGAACCCCTTCTCAAGGAGCTCCTAAAGCTGCTCCTTCAACTCCGCTAGTGACATATGATACGGCGGAATAGAAATGGGCTGAGTGCCCGACACAGATCAATAACAAAGTCTATATCCTTGTCCGGTGGCATGCCTGGCAGGTCTGCAGGAAACACATCGGGAAAATCCCTCACAACTGGAACAGAATAAATAGTAGGAGTCTATGCACCGACATCCCTCACAAATGCTAAGTATGAAAGACAACCCTTCCCAACCATATGATGGGCCTTCAAGAAAGAAATCACCCTACTGGGAACATAATCAGTGAAACCTCGCCACTCATTCCGTGGCACACCCGGCATAGCCAATGTGACTGTCTTAGCATGACAATCCAGAATAGCACGACACGAAGATAACCAATCCATGCCCAAAATAACATCAAAATCCACAATACACAATAATAAAAGATCCACTCGGGTCTCTAGGCCCCTAATAGTCACCACACACGACCGGTACACACGGTCTACAACAACAGTATCGCCACCGAAGTAGATACATGAACAGGTGAAACAAGAGACTCACGGGGCGTATCCAAATAACGAGCAAAGTATGATGACACATATGAAAAGGTGGAACTGGGAAGATCAAATAATACAGAGACATCTCTGCGGCAGACTGAAACAATACCTATAATAACAACATCAAGCAATAGCATCGGGTCTAGCTGGAAGTGCATAAAAGACGGGCCTGACCGCCACCTGACCGACCTCCCCCTCTAGGGCGACCCCTAGCTAACTGACCTCCACCCCTAGTTGGCTGGGTGGGTGTTGATGAAGAAACTAGCGCTGAAGCCGATGATTGACCCCTCTGCTGAGATGAACCTCCATGACAACGAGGACACTGCCTCCACATATGACCCATCTCCCCACACTCATAGCAACTCCCGGGTGCTGGAGAAGGGGATTGAAGGGATCCCCTAGCACCGGAATGACTAGATGATGCACCTGGCATAGAAGAGCCCTGAACTAATGGAGCACGAGAAGAAATCTGAGCTGGAAGGGCACTAAGTGATGACTGGCCTTGGTGGGAACTGTGAGACCATGACCCGATGACGCCCCACAATAACCTGGCGGAGCTGGCTGAGCATGCTTGAATGGACGGCCTCTGTCGTGCTTAAACTGACCTCTCGAAGGAGCACCACCATAACTACTAGATCCTCGAGGCCTCATGGCCTCCCTCACCTCTCGCTCCTAGCGATGAACTAACTCAATCTCACGAGCAATGTCTACAACCTCCTCAAAAGTCGCACCAATCACCCTCTCCCTGGTTATGAGAATATGAAGCTGATAAGTGAGGCCATCAATAAACCTCCTAATGCTCTCTCTATCTGTCGGAACCAACCAAATCGCATGACGAGCTAACTCAGAGAACCTCATCTCATACTGCATCATCTCTCCCTAACGCAACCACTCAAACTCCCTATGCAGCTCCTCTCTGGGAGAATGCAACTCATACTTCTCCAAAAAGAGAACGGAGAACTGCTTCCAGGTAAGGGGTACTGCACCAACATGCCTACGCCTCTCAAAAGCCTCTCACCAAGTGAAGGCAGCTCCAGAAAATTGATAAGTAGTGAAAGTGACCCCGCTGGTCTCCAAATACCCGTTGTACGAAGCATCCTCTGACACTTATCCAAGAAACCCTGGGCATCCTCGCCCTCTGCACCACTGAAAGTCGAAGGCTGAAGTCTACCAAACCTCTCCAACTTGCGTGCTCGTCCTCTCACATGGCAGGAACTACATAGTCCTGAGCAGCTGCAACTGGTTGGGCTGGATGTGCCCCCGGTGTCTGAAGTCCCTGCACAACCTGCTCAGGTGTGCGAGCGGCAGGTGTCTGATTGCCTCCCCCGGCCTGAGAAGTAGCTGCGACTATAGTGACTCAAACCGCCTGAGCTAGGCCAGTGCAAATTGATAGAATCTGAGCCAAGGCCTCCTGAAGACCCGGAATCACAATGGGCACAGCTGGTGCCTGAACTGGTGCTGCTGGAGCGTCCGCAACTGGGACCTGATCCTGAACTGGGGTGGCTGGTGGATTTGCAGGTGCTGCCCTAGCTGCTGCGTGGGCCACACCTCTGCCCCTACCACGACCACGACCGCGTCTCTCGGCCTCTAGTGGCCACAACTGGTGGTACTGGTGGTCGTCCATCCTGACCGGTAGCGCGTGTCCTCACCATCAGTGAGAGAATAGAATAACAGAAGTTTAGTACTCGGATCAACAAATTCGCACGACAAGAATTTCAAGAATATGAAGTTTTCCTAAAGGTTCTGCAGCTTCTTGAGGATAAATACACACGTCTCTGTACGGATCCGCGAGACTCTACTAAACTCGCTCATGACTCGCGAGACCTATATAACCTAGGCTCTGATAACAACTTGTCACGACCCTAAACCCGGACCCGGTCGTGATGGCACCTCTCGTGAAGACAAGTCCATCCGACACATTCCTATACAATTTTAAGCAATAAAATAATAAGAATTAAGTCTTAAACATGATAAAATCTAAAAAATAAGCAGTTAACAGTGTCATTTGCGGAAACAAACCCGACACAGCTCGATACCGTGGTATCACTAGTCATGAGCATCTATTAATATACTACAAGTTTGAAGAGTCCACAAAGCTACTACAGAATCACTAATAAGGGAAAGGAGATGAGATAAAGGGGGAGAAGCACGGGGCTGCAAACGCCGAGCAGCTATCTCGTGAACTCCAAAATCCACCGGGAGCTCTCAACCCTCGCAAGCAGGATCAGTAGCGCCTGAATCGGCACACGGGGTGCATGGAGTAAAGTGAGTACTCCAACTCAGTGAGTAATAATCATAAATAAAGACTGAGAAATAAGAAATCCACGAAACGCATATTACAGGCTATAAGGAAGTAGTAAAAGCCAGTAGAAATAGTGAAGCAGTAAAGATGGGTAAAGTCACTGAGTTTAGTTTAAACTTCATAAAATTCCTTTTTAATAATTAAGCAAGTAAATGGCAGGCAAATAGGAAAGATAAAAAATAAAGGATCGCCCCTCGGCACAATGTCAACAAGTCTACCCCTCGGGCAATATCACAGAACAACACCAGCCCCTCAGACTATATCTCACATCACAATGGGTACCCACGCTCACTGGGGGTGTGCAGACTCCTGGAGGGGCCCCTTACGGCCCAAGCGCAATATCAAGCCATCTCGTGGCGTACAATCTCAGGCCCTTGGCCTCATAATCAACAAGCCACCTCATGGCGTATAATCTCAGGCTCTCGGCCTCATAATCATAATCAGTGTATCCTCAACACACAGGCCCTCGGCCTTACTCAGTCAGAATCTCACAGGCCACTTGGGCCATAGTAAAACATGATGGTCAGTCCAATTATCATTTAAAATATCATTTAATGTATTAAGACAAGGTAAACATGGCTGAGTTATGAAAACAGTAGTATATAACATGATTGAGTACAAGTATAAAGTCAAAACAGCGAGGAAATATCAGTAAATATCCCCTAAGGGTCCAAATAGATGGCACGAGGCCCAAATATGGCATTCAGCCCAAAACATGATGATAACAAATAGTTTAAAGTCAAATACGCGGTAAAACAGCCATTCTGGATGGACTAAGTCACAATCTCTAACGGTGCACGACCCCACGCTCGTCATCTAGCGTGTGTGTCTCCTCAATATAGCACCACGATGGGCAATCCGGGGTTTCATACCCTCAGGACAATATTTACAATCATTACTTACCTCAATCCGATCCAAACTCTAGTCCGTGATGCCTTTGCCCCTCAAATCGGCCTCCACTCGTGTTGAACCGATCCAAAATTAGAATCACGACGTCAAAATATGCTAAGGGAACGACGCCCAAGCAAAAATAATCAATTTATAGCAAATCCGGAAATTACCAAAGCCCAACCCCCGGGCCCACATCTCGAAATTCGATAAAATTCACATCAATAGATTCCTCATCTCCCCACGAGTTAATTCATGCCAAAAGTATCAAAATCCAACCACAAACAACCCCTCAAATCCAAAATTCTAGGTCTCCAATTTCAAGCCCTAGTTCTTCAATACTAGGCTCAAATTCCATGATTAATTAGGTAGAATTCACATAAGAATCGAGTATAAGGTCCATAAATATTACCTGTATGTATTCCCCCTTGATTCCCTCTTCAATTCCCTTCAAGAAGCTCCAAAATCGCTCAAAAATGGTGGAAATAAACTCCAAAATTGCGGTCAAGATGACTATTTAAACATTCTGCCCAGGCCTCAATTCCTTCTTCGCGAATGCGGTCAACGCCTCGCGTTCGCGAAGCACAAATTAACTTTGACCAAAAATCCTCTTACGCGAATGCGACCTAACCCTCGCAAACGCGATGGTTCCTCAGCCTAACCCTTCGCGAACACACTCCCTCTCTTGCGAACGCGATGAATAAAGCACCCTGAAACCCAGCTGCCCAACTTCCCCTACGCGAATGCGCTCCCCTTCTCGCGAACGCGATGCATAATCACCCAGCCCTTCGCGAATGCGGAGGCTTCCTCGCGAATGCGAAGGCTAAAATCTCAGCCTCCTCAACTAACCTTTCGCGAGCGCGAGGGCCTACTTGCAAACGCGAAGGCCATTTCTCTGCACACTGAACAACAAATTTCCCCAACTCTCAACATGTAGAAATGATCCGATTGGCCACCCGAAACTTACCCGAGGCCCCTGGGACCTCAATCAAACATGCCAACATTTCCCATAACATCGTTCAAACTTGTTCCAACCTTCGGAATGCTCAAAACAATATCAAAACACCAAATTCGCATCGGATTCAAGCCTAAGAATTCCGAAATCTTCTAAATTACGCTCTTGATAAAAAATCCAACCAAACCACGTCCTAATGACCTAAAAATTTGCACATACATCCCAAATGACACAAAGGAACTACTGCAACTCTCGAAATTCCATTCCAACCCCTACATCAAAATCTCACCTATCAACCGAAAAACGCCAAAAGTCCAATTTCGTCAATTCAAGCCTAAATCTACTCCTGACCTCCAAAACACATTCCGATAACGCTCCTAAGTCCCAAATCACCTCCTAAAGCTATCCAAACCATCAGAATTCACATCCGAACCCTCTAACACATAAGTCAACATCCGGTTGACTTTTCCAACTTAAACTTCCTCAAAAGAGACTAAGTGTCTCAAACCTTACCAAATCCTTTCTGAACCCCGAGCCAACCAACCTGATCACTCATAGAATTGATAGACAAAGCAATAAGAAGCAGAAATAGGGAAAACGGAGCGGTAACTCATGGGACGACTGGCCGGGTCATCACAAATATAACTAGTAACGACTTTGTCGCTACAATAAGATTTTGTGGCGAGTATTTAAAGGTCGCTACAAATTATTCTTAAGCAAAGTTTCGAAATAAAAACTTAGTAACTACTAGAGGTGACCTCGATAGAGTGGCCACTAAAACCTGACTTTTTGAGGTGACAATGAAGGTTGCTACTAAATTTATAATATTTAGTGGCAAACTATTCTAGTTGCCGCTAAAAATAGAACAGTTGTGGCAACAAGAACCATCGCCACTAAAGATCGTCACTAAAAACATAATTTCTTGTAGTGTTTCCTTTTGTGAAATTTGGGTCCACCTTTTCTTTTATAAGAGAGATAATCAGCTGATATAGACGAAATAACAAGATTCACTACCCCCTCAACTTTCTCCTTTTGGATCCTCCCTTCCTCTACCACAAAAACAGTAAAAATCTCATCAACACTCCACTTATTCTTTTGTGCATTATAGGTTATCTTAAGGTGGTTAAATTGCTCAGGAAGAGACCTTAGGGTTGATGAAAAAGTAAATCATCCATAATGGTTACACCTAAATTATTCAGTTAGGTAGCAATGTCAACCAATTTCATAATATGATCACAAACACAACCTACAAGGTCATACTTTATGGTATACAAGGAATCAATCAGGCCACCTATCTCAGTTTTATCAGATTCTAGGAATTTTTCTCCAATGGCACTCAAGAAATACATTGCATTTCCATTATCCTTGATTGCACCTTTTATGTGATTAGAAATGGATCTCTTCATGATCATAAGACTCAATTTGTCAGCCTTCATCCATTTTTCATACTAAGCCTTTTCATCAGCAGTGCTAGTAGTTGTAGGTTCAACAAGTTTATGTTCAGTCAATGCAAAGTCCAGGTCCATCAGACCTAACACTATTTCAACCTCCTGTTTCCCCTTCTTGTAGTTTCTACTAGTTAGAGTTTCAATGGAATCTAATTAAGTAATCATGTTTTTAACTGTTGTATAAGAAAACAACACAAAATTATATAGAATTATGGGTAGGAAATATTAAATCAAAAGAGTTAAAGACATCCATTTAGGTAGAAGATGCAACTGTCTCCCCTTTTAAAAATAAAGGAGTCCAAGGCATTCATTGCGTCCTCACCTTTAGGCAAAAGATACAAAACCTCCCCCCTATTATCCAAGAGTAAAAGGCATACATTGTGTCCTTCCTTTAGGTAAGAGACAAAAAACCTCATGTTACGAGAAATTGTCCTTATCCCGTATGTATATATATATATATGAGAATACAAGATATTAAGATTCATCCTTTGGGTTGAAATATAATATTTTACCTCATAAATTGATTTAGTGTCACTAGTATCAAAGGGTAAATAACCTCCAATACTAATATAACTTTTTAAAGACAATTTTGACATGGTGCATTGAGAATATTTCAATGACTCAAATAAACAGACCACTTTGGTGAAAACTATCTATTAATCATAACTCTCAATCCATGTATTAAATGATGGAAAAATACATAAGATGCACCCTGTACAAAGTGGTATTTTAGTCGTATGATAGTCGTGTGCTACATTTTGAAGTCAAGAAAGCTGTGTAACAAAAGTTGGGAAAGGTCATCACAAGTTACATTCATAATGTGCTGAAAATTAGGTCAAATGTAACTGAGAGTTTCTCCCAATGTTCTTAGAATTATTGGGTGATCTACCTACCAATTGAAGATCGATGATTCTAGTTTCCAACTCATTAAACCGTTCGTCTATACAATATCGGAGTAGAGAGATATTCACGTTTGTGTGAGATTGCACAAAGCAGCTCTCTATGGGGCCCACATAGGCGGTTTAAGACATATGGATATATATATATATATATATATATATATATATATATACATACATACATACATACATACATACATACCCCGTTTTCAGTTGTTATTTTCAATATATTCAGACCTTAGAACCCTAGAAACACTCTCTCAAGGTTCTCTCATGATCCAAGACCCAAACAAAGGGCAAACAACACAAATCAAGTGTCGGGAATCCCGTGGCGCTGTAAGTTTCTTGTTCTTCTTGTTGTTACTTATTTTTGGGTGGTTCCAGCTCGTTTGGGAGGTTGTTTTAAGTGGTTTATATTCTGTAAAATACACTCCCATGGTTTTCATATCAACCCTAGGTTATTTCAAGTCTTGCAAATGGTTTACACCATATTTCAACATCAATAGTTCTAGTGAAGAATAACAGCTCTTTGAGGTTGTGTTTTCATTGAGGATAACTGTGGGCTATTTTGTGCTGAAATTTAAAGTTGTTGCTACTGACTAAGGTGAGTATAACAACCTACTAATTGATCTTAAGCTTGTTTGTATGTTGGTTAAGTTGTTAGGATGATAAACTACAAGATAATACTTGGATTAGCTTAAGTCACTTCTATGGTGTTGTATTGCCATTGAGGGCTGTTGTAAGCTGAGTATAACTTGGATTTCGACTTGAAGCTACTATAGGAGGTATGTGTATTATGTTCTTGCAGGTCCTTAAGGTTATCTTGATGTTGATTAAGATAAATGGTTGGACTAGATATGAACTAGTGAATAAAGTTTCTAATTGAAGATAGTTGGAGTTGTGGATTGTTTCCTTTGTTATAAATAGATGGTATAGGGATGGATCATTGATGAACTAATTCATTATCATGTTGATGTTGCTGTGAAGTTAATTTAAGAAGTCTATAAGGGGTGATATGGGTTATACGGATTCCAATCGGAGCTTGCCGCTTGTCGTGAAGTAGTTGTGACTGGTTGTTGTTATATTGTGTCTTGTTATTGATGTTTATATGTAGCTGGATTTCTTTGTCTGTTGTTGTTGGTATATGGTATTGGAGGAGGCCGTTGTTACAAGGGAGATTCTGCCTGAATTTACGTAATAGAGTTACTAGCTTAAGTTACAGACTTAGCATTTGCTCAACACTCATTTTGAATCTCCTTATGCTATGATAGATTGAGTTGACTTGTTTGAAGAGTTGCTTGGAAGGTATTAAGGACTAAACGTGTTTAAGGTATGTTAAGTCATTTACTTCTTTCTTTTGGCATGATCTAAAATGACATGAACATAAACGATACGCTAATTCATAACGGATCTACTCCTAGGAACTAAGGTTGTCCATGTTGTTCTTTCCTTGTAAAGTTATTCTAAGCAAGTGTGTATGATCCTTGAATCCTACTGAGGTTCATATTGAGGGTATGAATGTCCATAATGTTAATCGAAGGTGCGACGACCTTAAGTCACTCGGAAAGGTTTAGAATGTGATTCCATGAGTCCAGTATGCATTAAATATAGTATCTATTTTACTCTACCGAGCCGCGCTATAGTCGGATGGGTAAGGCACCTATTGTGCAACCACTCATCAGTTGGGTAGCCTTTTGATGGCCGGGTACGTTTTTACCGAGTCCTCTTTGAGGCCGGGTACGGTATGATGATGGTGATGCCCACAGAGGCGTATGTTTTTAAAAGTTTATGTATCATGCATTTCATGTTAGTAGCCATCAGAGGCGCTCAGATGCTACATGTTGTATCTCCTCTACCTCAGTTTAGATTATTGTTCTTATTTATGTTTTTCTGCCTTACATACTCGATACTTTATTTGTACTGACGTTCCTTTTTCCTGGGGATGCTGCATTTCATGCCCGCAGGTCTCGATAGACAGGTTGGAAATTCTCCTAGTATGCTATTAGCTCAACGGAAGGTGTTGGCTCACTCCACTTGCTCCGGGCTTGCCTATTTGGTCAGTATGATTTGGACATGTATTGATTGGTATGGCGGTGCCCTGCCATGACCTTTATATTGTGTATGTACTCTTAGAGGCTTGTAGACAAATGTCATATATATGAAAGATTGTATGGTCTTGTCGGCCTACGTTCAGTGTACGAGTGATGATTTTGGTCTTGTATGTCACGTGTATAAGTTTGTATTACATGTTGGGTTGTCCCATGTCAAGTATTCCCTTATATTTATTATGGTTATATCATGACGGTCCTCTCGGACCATTTTCTATGGTGGTATGATAAGAAAGATACATTACGTTAGTACCCGGTTGGGTAAGGAACCGGGTGCCCGCCGTGGCCCTCTAATTTGGGTCGTAACAGTAATACCACTTTCATGGTGTGAGATGCTCCACACGGGCATGCCACGTCAGCTCCACATCAACATCATGTTAGAAATATAATAAATTTATATTTTTTACTTTCTCTTCTTCTTTATTTTCATTTACACAATTTTTTTTATTTTTCTTCCATACCTACTAACCAAACCTCTATTAAAACTAAAATCTATGGCCTTCAAATTGGTTCCAGCTAAAATTCAAAGAAAATCTCTCATCAATTCACGAACTCATCTATTCAAACATAGAATCCTACGCCTAAAACAAGAAAACTAGTTCTTAAGAGAGGTGGATGTAAAATTGGAGAAGAAAGGAGTGAGTATTTAGATGGAGAAGGGGGTAC
>NW_017671515.1:233906-262906 GCF_001879085.1 Nicotiana attenuata
ATTTAGATGGAGAAGGGGGGGGGGGGGGTTCCAATGCGCTTTTTTTTATATGTTATATTTTTGCCATATCAGCTTTTGTGGTAGGTATTAAATTTACTTTGAACAAGTAAAGGGAGGTAACTAAACGCCCGTAAAAGTTAAGTGTGAAACTAATTTTTCCGACAAGTACATGATGCATCCTATGTATTTTCTCTTAAATGATCTCACATGTAAATAATATTAAGAACTTTTCATTGACTCCAAATAAATAGACCACTTTGGTGACACTATTTATTAATCACAATTTCTTAGTTATATACGTTAATATATGTGATAAAGCACCCACATACACAAACTCTTCTATATATATATTTATTAATTTCATTCTCTGATTGGAACAAATAAAAATACCAAAGCAGAAGGTTTAAGGATACATAATCAAATGCTACGTTTAGTATGCAGACAACTAAACAATTTCTTTTTCCTTTAATGAAAAGCAAAACGATCTACCGCTAAAGTGAGCGATCGAAGTGGCGGCAATAATAAGATCCTTGATTAGGGATCATACTATTTTTATGACGAATACTACAGTCATGTCCGTAAACCAACCATTGAACCATAAATAAAAAAATAAAAAATGTTAAAATAATAAAGAACATGCCAAGGATAAGAAGTATGCACAAGAGAAAATAAATCATCATATTGGCTTTTGCGCCATCGACTTTCACCAGCCAAAACTTATGTGAATAATTTATTTTAATCCTATCATAAAGGCCACACACATAATTAGCATTCTTTTAATAAAGAAAGAGATTTTGTTTCCTCCGCCGCCTCTAATACATTAGCCTAAAACAATTACCAACGTGCGGCGATGGAACAGTTTTGGTGAAAAAGAGTATCGTACCATCGTTCAAGTTCACAACAATCGCTTTTCCTTTTAAACCCAAGATTAATTCATGATCTTAATCCCTAATACTGGTGATTATGATACCAGCTGTAAGATTATTAAATTGTAGCCCTAGCAAAGATTAAGACACAATCATATATATATAAAATCATAATCTTGAGTTAGAGATTAAAAAAGCGTACCGTTCGACTCCATCAACTCAACAGCGACAACAAACGGCGATTAAGCTTGAGAGCAACTTCCATAATCCACTAGCTACCCGCTCTCACGGTCCGGAGAACTCGACTGATGGGACTTCTGTCGTTACCACGCATTCAAGAGGCAGAATATGCTAGGATTTTCTAATAGCTAGGGAAAGGGGGGGTGGCCCCTATTTATAAAGAGTGCCTACCCATCACAGGCTAATAGTTATTACGCTTCACTTATTTACACCCACAATATTTAATATTAGACCTTTTATTTATCCACCATTTTGGACACGTCACTATCCTTTAGGCTATAAACAATTAATGTAAGTCCAAATTATAACAATATTGTCATCTGGTTTAACTACTATTAAGAGAAACTTTTGCTTCTGAGCCCGGATGTGCGGCTATAATTTCATAGTTTCGTACATTATTTTTCTTGCAATTTATATGCCTTAATGATAAATTACACTTTATTTGCGCATAATGGAGACTATTTTATGTGTAGGTAAAATGGAGATGAAAGTAGAGCAAAGGGGATACTTAAACGTTGAAAGCGTGCTTGAGAACAGTGAAAAGGAGAAAGCTGGCGAAGCCAGGCCAATAGTAGGCTTTATACCTGACTACGCCAGGCCTTTAGCTCGCGTTTGAGCTGGCGACGCCATGCCTGGGGCGAGCTCAAGCTGGCGGTAAACCTCGCCAGGCCAGGTACGGGGCGCACACATTCCGAGTTTGTAAGGCTTATGTCGTCTCCTGGTTTGACTAGGACTTGGTATACACGTTTAGATCTTTTCCTACACATATAAATAGACCTAAAAATGCCACTTTGGAGGGGGATTGGACAGCGAGAGACCGAGATTAGACCTAAGGAGGCAAGAACACACTAGGAACAATGCAGAGAATTCTTCTACGGGTTTTTCACTTCCTTCTTCCAATTTTTATTATTGGTTATGAATTCTAGTATTGTAGTTATGCATACTATTATGAATAGCTAATATTTTATCTAGGTTTTTGATGGAACCTCTTAAAGGATGATTTTCCTGTTACGTTAATATAGATTTGTCGTAGCTTTTCTCTATTTTTTCAACTACGTTTGTATTGTGGTTGGTTGAAGAGTTGTCAACCGACTGTGCCTATTTAGTGTTTATTACTTGGAAGAGAGTGCATATTTTGGTAATTGTTGAACAATATCATTCCTAACGTGTATGAGGGATCAATACGAAGGGTTTAAAGGTGAGATTAGGGATAACGAAACCTTGGTGCGATTCGAGTGAGCCGTACTTAATGTCATCCAGTGTAATTCTGGAGAATATGTCTAGTAAATTGTGGTAGTTGCTCAAGAGAGAATTACGACACTCAAAGAGCTCATGATCGGTACAGAAAACTTAGGTTAAATTATAAGAGACATAGCGGGAAGGATTTCGACAATTGGGGAAATCATAACTCTAGACCTCCTTAATCTTGTCTCTAACCCTTAGTATCTTTAGTATTTATGTAACGACCAGACCGGTCTTTCATGAGTTATAGCCCCATTTCCCATGTTTCTGCTTCTTTATATGTTGTTCAGCTGTATTTCATCGTATCGTGTTGGTTGGTTCGGGTTCGGAGTGGTCGTGGAGTGGAATGAGACACTTAGTCTCTTATTTAGAAGCTTAAGTTCAAAAAAGTCAACCGGATGTTGACTTATGAGTAGATGATCTCGGATGTGAATTATGATGTGCCGGATAGCTTTGTTAGGTGATTTTTGACTTAGGAGCATGTTTGGAATGTAATTCGGAGGTTCGTGGTAGATTTAGGCTTGAATTGGCGAAATTAGAATTTGGCGTTTCTCGGTCTGCAGTGGAAATTTTGATATCAGGATCAGAATGAAATTCTGGAAATTGGAGTAGGTCCATAGTGTCATTTGTGACGTGTTTTTCTGATGGTTCCTGACGTACTGGAGTTATAACATTTGAATTTATCTTACATTCTACGTTCACTTTCACACTAAAACTTGAAAGGAAAAGTCAATTAAGAGAAATTCATAGCTATCTCCCGCAGGCTATTCTTTAGATCGTTCCACTCGTTTAAGAATACTCATAAAGTCTAATAAAATAACAAAAAACCAAAGAAAAGAAGCGAGGCTCACTGAACTATTGATTAACGTCCTTCAAAGAAAAGAGCGTATTCTATTCCTTGCATGAAGAGTTTGATCCAGGCTCAGCATGAAAAGCTGGCGGTGCAAAATTTTAGGTGATTCGGACGAGGTTTGATGGATTTCGACATCGTTTGCGGAATTCGGAAATTTAGGAGTTCTTAGGCTTGAATCCGAGGATGATTTTGTGTTTTGAAGATGTTTGAGGTGTTCCGAAGGTTTAAATAAGTATTAGTAGTGGCATATGACTTGTTGGTATTTTTGGTCGAGGTCTCGAGGGTCTCGGGATGAATTCGGATGGTTAACGAAAAGATTGGAACTTGGTTTTAGTAGCTGAAGTTGCTGCTTCTGTCGTTTCCGCACCTGCGAATTGGGTACCGCAGGTGCGTGGTCGTAGATGCGAGAGGGAGGCTGCAGATGCAGTTGGACCATTTGAAGCTTGACCGCAGGTGCGATGGATTTATCGCACCAGCGAGGCCGCAGGTGCGGGTGTGTAGCCGCAAATGCGGAATTTTGCGGATAAGTGGAATCCACAGGTGCGCTTGCTTGATCGCAGATGCGGTAGATCAGGTGCGCTCTTTTGGACCGCAGGTGCGAGTCTTTTGGGCAGAAACTATAAAAGCCACAGTTCGCGAATTCTTGCCCATTCTTCCCCATTTTTGGACGAGTTTGGAGCTTAGGGCAGTGATTTTCAAGAGGAATTGAAGGTTGTCAGCAGGGTAAGTTACTTGGGCTTTATTATTTGTGTTTGTGATGATTTTTCCATTGTTTGGTCATGGAATTAGTGGGAATTTGGAGAGAAGTTGAGTTTCGGAGAGTTTTGATTGAGGATTTGAGGGACCATTTGAGGTCGGATTTCGATGATTTTGGTATGTATGGACTTGGGAGTGAAAGGAGTTTCTAGTTTTGTAATTTTTGTTGGATTCTGAGACGTGGGACGAGGGACTGGGTTTGGGTGAATTTCAGGATTTTGCTTTGAATTGATAGTTTTGTGTTTGGAATTGGTTCCTTGGCCTATATTGATTGCATTGTATTGCTTTTGGTTAGATTCGAGACATTTGGAGGCCAATTCTAGAGTCAAAGGTGTAGCGGAGTAGGATTTATCTTGATTTGAGGTAAGTAACGCTTCCAAACTTAGTTCTGAGGGTTCGAAACCCCGAACTACGTGTTATGCGATTAAATAATGAGGTGACTCAAATGCCATGTGACAGGCGTGTGGGCGTGCAGCGTGAGAATTGTGGCTTAGTTCACTCCATCGTATCACTTAGTGACTCTTTCTTGTTGATATCTGTGTTTTGATTATGAGATTAAGTTAATAAGCTGTAAATCATGCTAATTACCATGTTAGGGCTTCACGCTTATATTGTTGAGACCCGAGTGGTCATTTCTTGCTGTCATCTCCTTAGTTTAATTTATATTCTATACTCAGTCTGGTTAATGCATATCATATCATGTCTTAGTCTCAGTTGTTATTATTTGTCACATCATATCATTGTTTCGGGCTAGTTTCATAGCATTGTGAGCCCGTGTGTGTGAGGCTGGAGAGTGATGACTGAGTGAGGCCGAGAGCCTGAATATGAGTGACAGTTATCGGATCGGGTTGCACGCCGCAACAGATTATTAATTATGCCTTCATTGGCTTGTTATAGCACTTGGGATGAAAGGAGCCCCTCCGGAGTCTACACACCCCCAGTGAGCGCGGATGATATTATTGAGGGATGGAATTCCCTGGACGTGGATTTGTCCGAAGTACTAATACCTGGAGATGCATTTCTCCTCAGAGCTGGATTACCCTTGTTCCTCGGTATCGGTTGACTTGAAGTTAGTGTTGTATAAATATTCCGGGATGGATTTCCCTGAGCCGGATGGCCATATGCGGTACCGAGTGGTTGAGCACTTGAGAGTGGGAGCACCCGGTGCATTTTCATACATTTCTGGCATTTACGTGTAGAGATTTGTTGAGCTTTATACTTCACATTGTTTGGATTGTATTTTTCTTTGCTTTTGAGTTGAATAATTAAATTTCCAGCATTCCTACTTTATCATACAATTTAAATGTGTTATAATTGCAAAGGTTTAGTTCGTCACTACCTATCAGTACATAGTTTGGACTTGTTACTTACTGAGTTGGTGTACTCACGTTACCCCCTGCACCTTGTGTGCAAATCCAGGTATCTCAGGTCACGGTAGCGGCTGTTGACTATTCCAGGCGCGGATTATCACCAGAGATAGCGAGGTAGCTGCCTGACAATCGTAGTTCCACCTTTCTCCTCCTTTATCTTCCTTCTAGTAGACTTTGGCTACTTTTAAACTA
This sequence comes from Nicotiana attenuata, assembly GCF_001879085.1. Taxonomy (NCBI): domain Eukaryota; kingdom Viridiplantae; phylum Streptophyta; class Magnoliopsida; order Solanales; family Solanaceae; genus Nicotiana; species Nicotiana attenuata. Next base: position 239,426 of record NW_017671515.1, read on the forward strand.
TTTTGGTCTTGTTATGTTTCGGAACAATTGTAGTATTGCTCATGACTTAGTGACACCCGAGGTCGGGGTTTTATTTTCCGCATTTTGGTTTTTGACTTTATATCTTTTTAAGGAATTTCAGTTGAAAAAGGTTATTATTTAAGTTTTAAATGAAATGTTGAACTACTATGGTAATGTGTCGGCTGGCCTAGTTTCATGATAGGCGCCATCACGACCGGGGTTGGTTTTGGGGTCGTGACAAGTTGGTGTCAGAGCCTAGGTTACATAGGTCTCACGAGTCATGAGCAGGTTTAGTAAAGTCTTGCGGATCGATACAGAGACATCTGCACTTATGTAACCCTTAGGAAAAGCTTCACATTATTGAATTCTCATCTTGCGAATCTGTTGATTCTGGTACTAAACTTCTGTTATTCTATTCTCCCACAGATGGTGAGGACACGTGCTACCGGTCTGGAGGGATGGCCACCAGTACCACAAGTTGGGGCCACTAGAGGTTGCGGTCGCGGTCGCGGTCGAGGTTGTGGTATGGGCAAGGGTGTAGCCCGCACAGTAGCTAGGGCAGCACATGCAGATCCATCATCCGCCCCAGTTCATGATCAGGTCCCAGTTGTGGATTCTCCTACGGGACCAGCTCAGGCACCGACTATGTCTATTGTCATCCCAGGTCTTCAGGAGATCTTAGCTCATATTTTGACTGTGTAAACCCATTCTTGCTTAGGCGTTCGCCGTTTCTGCTACAGCAGTTACTTCTCTGGATGGGGAGGCACTCAGACTCCCGCCGCCCGTACACCCGATCAGGTTGTTCAGGGGCTGCAGCCACTGAAGGCACCACCAGCCCAGCTGCTTGCACCTGCTCAGGATTTTGTGGTACCAGTCATGTTGATGACGAGCAGCGTTGATTGGAGAGGTTTGGTAGACTTCAGCCTTCGTCTTTCAGTGGTGCAGAGGGCGAGGATCCCAGGGTTTCTTGGACAAGTGTCGGAGGATTTTACATACAGAGGGTATTCTAGAGACCAGTAGGGTCTCATTTACTACCTTTTAGTTTTCAGGAGCTGCCTTTACTTGGTGGGAGGCTTATGAGAGACGTAGGTTTGTTGGTGTAGCACCCCTTACCTTGAATCAGTTCTCTATTCTCTTCCTAGAAAAGTATGTGCCGCAGTCCCGCAGAGAGGAGCTGTGCAGGCAGTTTGAGGAGTCGCGTCAGGAGGATATGACTGTGACGGAGTATGAGATGAGATTCTCCGAGTTGGCCTGTCATGCTATCTGGCTAGTTCCAACAGATAGGGAGAGGATCAGGACGTTTGTTGATGGCCTCACTTATCAGCTACGGATTTTTCTGACCAGAGAGAGGGTATCTGGCACTTCTTTTGAGGAGGTGGTTGACATTACCAGATAGATAGAGCCAGTTTGCCTCCAGGAGCAAGTTGAGAGGGAGGCCAATAGGCCTCGGGGATCTAGCAGTTTTGGTGGTGTTCCTTCTGGAGTTTTTTTCCGGCACGACAGAGGCCGTCCATTTAGACATGCTCAGCCAGTTCGTTCATGTCATCGTGGTGGATCATTTGGCCATGGTTCTCACAGTTCACATCAGGGTCACTCATCTTTCAGTTCCCTTCCAACTCATAGTTCGACTTATGCAACATCAGTTCAGGGTTCATCTATGCCTGATTCTTCTAGTGGGTATCCCGGTGGTCAGGGCTCCCTTCAGTCCCCGTTGCCAATAGCCCGTAGAGGTTGCTTTGAGTGTGGAGATTTGGGTCATATCAAGAGGTTTTCTCTCTGTCTTATGAGAGGTTCATCCAAGCTAAGGAGTGAGCCTTCGGCTTCAACACCAATTACTTCCCCACCCGCCCAGCCAGCTCAAGGTGGAGGTTAGTCAGGTAGGAGTCGCCCTAGAGGGGGAGGCCGATCAGGTGGTGGTCAGGCCCGTTTCTATGCACTCCCAACCAGACCAGATGTTATTGCTTCAGATGCTGTGATTACAGGTATTGTCTTAGTCTGCCACAGAGATGCCTTTGTATTATTCGACCCTGGTTCCACTTTTTCATATGTGTCATCATATTTTGCTTATTATATGGATACGCCCCGCGAGTATCTTGTTTATCTATTCATGTATCAACCCCGGAGGGCGGTACTTTTGTTGTGGACCGTGTATATCGGTCGTGTGTGGTGACTATTAGGGGTTTGGATACCCGAGTGGACTTCTTGTTACTTAGTATGGTTGATTTTTATGTGATATTGGGCATGGATTGGTTTTCTCCGTGCCGTACTATTTTGGACTGTCATGCTAAGACAGTGACATTGGCTATGCTGGGGGTGCCACAGATTGAGTAGTGAGGTTCGCCGGATTATGTAGAAGACTCGGCGGAAGGTTGGGAAGGGTTGTCTCTCTTATTTGGCCTTTGTGAGGGATGTCAGTGCAGCGACTCCTAGTATCAATTCAGTTCCAGTAGTGAGGGACTTCCCGGATGTGTTTCCTGTAGACCTGCCGGGCATGCCACCAGGCAGGGATATTGACTTTGGTATTGATTTGGAATCGGTCAGTCAACCCATTTCTATTCCACGGTATCGTATAGCACCAGCGGAGTTGAAGGAGAAGCTTCAGGAACTCCTGGATAAGGGGTTTATTCGGCCTAGTGTGCCACCGTGGGGCGCATTTGTCCTATTTGTGAGGAAGAAGGATGGCACTATGAGGATGTGCATTGATTACATCTAGTTGAACAAAGTCACAATCAAGAACAAGTATCCTTTGCCGCGTATTGATGATTTATTTGACCAACTTCAAGGAGGGAGAGTGTTCTCCAAGATTGATCTCCGGTCAGGGTATCGCCAATTGAAGATCAGGGACTCAAACATTCTTAAGACAACTTCCAGGACCCGATATGGTCATTATAAGTTCCTTGTGATGTCTTTTGGGCTGACCAATGCCCCAACAGCATTCATGCATTTGATGAAAAACATGTTTCGGCCTTATCTCGACTCGTTTGTTATTGTATTCATTGATGATATTTTGGTGTACTCGCATTGTCAGGAGGAGCACGCTGAGCATTTGAGAGTTGTATTGTAGAGGTTGAGGGAGGAGAAGCTTTATGCAAAGGTCTCCAAGTGTGAGTTTTGGCTTAGTTTAGTGGCGTTCTTGGGACACGTGGTGTACAGTGAGGGTATTCAGGTTTATCCGAAGAAGATAGATGTGGTCCAGAGTTGGCCCAGACCGTACTCAGCTATAGAGATTCGGAGCTTTCTTGGTTTGGCGGGTTATTATCGTTGATTCATTCAGGGATTTTCATCTATAGCATTACCCTTGACCAAGTTGACTCAAAAGGGTGCTCTTTTCATGTGGTCGGATGAGTGTGAGGCGAGCTTTCAGAAGCTCAAGACTGGCTTGACCACAATTCCAGTGTTAGTTTTTCCATCAGCTTCAGGTTCTTATACGATATATTGTGATGCTTCTCAGGTCGGCATTGGGTGTGTGTTGATGCAAGAGAGTAGAGTGATTGGTTATGCTTCTTATCAGTTGAAGCCCCATGAGAAGAACTACCATGTTCATGATTTGGAGCTGGCTGCCATTGTTCACGCATTGAAGATTTGGAGGCATTATCTCTATGGTGTGTCTTGTGGGGTGTTTAGTGATCATCGTAGCCTCCAACACTTGTTCAAGCAGAAGGATCTCAATTTTAGGAAGCGGAGATGGTTGAAGTTACTAAAGTACTATATATTACTATCTTGTATCATCCGGGAAAGACCAATATGGTGGTCGATGCCTTGAGTAGGAAGGCGGTTAGTATGGGCAGTCTTGCATTGATATTACTATCTTGCAGTTGATGTCTAGGCCTTGGCCAATCGGTTTGTGAGGTTGGATATTTCGGAGCCCAATCGGATCTTAGCTTGTGTGGTTTCTCGGTCTTCCTTGTTTGATCGTATCAGAGAGCGCCAATATGATGATCATGTCCTTAAGGACAGAGTTCAGCACGACGATGCTAGAGATGTGACTATTGGTGATGACGGGGTATTGAGGTTGCATGGCCGGATATGTGTGCCTAATGTAGATAGGATTCCGGAGTTGATTCTGGAGGAAGCCCATAGCTCACGGTATTCCATTAATCCGGGTGCCGCAAAGATGTACCAGGATTTGAGACAACACTATTGGTGGAGGAGAATAAAGAAGGATATAGTGGGATTTTTAGCTCGGTGTCTCAATGTCAGCAAGTGAAATATGAGCATCAGAGACCGAGTGGCTTGCTTCAGCAGATGGATGTTCTAGAGTGGAAGTGGGAGCGAATCACCATGGATTTTGTAGTTGTTCTCCCACGAACTTAGAGAAAGTTCGATGCTATTTGGGTGATTGTGGATCGACTGACCAAGTCTGCGCACTTCATTCCTATGTGTACTACCTATTCTTCAGAGCGACTAGCTGAGATTTATATCCGAGAGATTGTTCGCCTGCATGGTGTCCCAGTTTCCGTCATTTCAGATAGAGGTACTCAGTTTACATTGCAGTTTTGGAGAACCGTGCAGCGAGAGTTGGGTATTCAGGTGGAGTTGAGCACAACTTTTCACCCTCAGACGGATGGGCAGTCCGAGCACACTATTCAAATATTGGACGACATGTTGCGCGCTTGTGTCATTAATTTGGGGGGTTCATGGGACCAGTTTCTACCGTTCGCAGAGTTTGCTTACAACAACAGTTATCAGTCGAGTATTCAGATGGCTCCATATGAGGCTTTATATGGGAGACGGTGTAGATCTCCAGTAGGTTGGTTTGAGCCAGGTGAGGCTAGGCTTTTGGGTACAGACTTGGTACAGGATGCTTTGGATAAGGTGAAAGTAATTCAGGAGCGACTTTGTACAGCGCAGTCAAGCCAAAAGAGTTATGCTGACAGAAAGGTTCGTGATGTGTCTTATTGTCACTAGAACTTTAGGACATTGTCCATAGAGGAAAAAAAACACACATATTTTTTCTTTTGTTTATCTTTAGAGTTTCTCCCTCAGGTAATCAAAAACTGAAATCCAAAAATATTTTTTTTATCTTTTTCATTTCTCGTTTCGAAATATTTCTTCAGGATATCAAGTGGAAATTCAAAATATTTTTCTTTGGTTCTTTCTTTAGATCTCCTTCCTAAAAAAAAGAATCAAAAAAATATTTTTCTCTTCTAGGTTTTTTTCCCCTAATAATTTCTAATAGAGTATCTGTTTAAGAAAAAAGAACGTTTGTTTGTTTACTTTATTCTCGATCTTTCCGAACTACGCAAAAATCTGATTTATGCGGCGTCATGATACGTAGTCAACCTACCTAGAGTTCGATCTAATCATTCTTCTAAAAAGTAAAAAAAAGAAAGAGGATGAAGTTATGGGATGTGAGAAATGAGAGGGAAAAAAAGAGTGATAATTAGAAAAAAAATGAAGGAAAACGAGCAAGTCAAGAAGTGCTAGAAAAGAAATAAAAGAGAAGATTGAAATGAACAAATATGGGATGATGCCAAGTGACCTTGTGACCCTCGAAGTCATTCTAGAACCATTAATTGTCGCTAGGTGCATTTCACGCAATGTGATATTTTTAGCTGTTAAATGCCCTAATGCTATCGGGATGGCCCCATTTTGTTCCTTTTGTTATCTTCATTGAGCAGTAGGGTGGTTGGTTTGTGGTTCTTAAGTAACTCATCCATACAACACAAGGTCAAAGAGCAAGGTAGCCATGACTAGCAAAGACCTGGACACAAGAGTTGCTGACCCGTTGAGGGAATTTATGGAGTCGGAGTCTAAATTGAAAAAGGAGGTCCAAAGGTTGAAACAGCAGATGGTAGAAATGTATCAGTCTTAGATCAGGGGGCATCCTCCACCTCCATTCCCCGCTAACTACACTGAAAGCCCTGCAACTATCCCACCATTGTCACAAATCCAGCTCCCTACTGCTGCTGATATCCACCTGCAACCTTTTCACACTCCACCCACCAAAACCACCTCATATCCCGCTCCTTTGGCCACTCATGCTTTTGTAGCTCCTCCACCAGTTACTTTTCCTCGATCCTCTAACGAGACTGTGTTCACAGTCCCCGATGCCCAATACTATGCTCCAGAACCAACTTTCAAAGTCTCTGATCCATACTCTCACGCTCCTTATTTTGAGCCTCCCGGTGAAATTGAAAAGCATGCTAAGACAGTGGAGCAAGAGGAGATATCCAGGAAGGTAAAAATCTTAGAGCAGTCTTTAAGAAACATGCAAGGGATAGAGAGCCAGGTGAGCGTGCCTTGCAAAGACTTGTGCTTGTTTCCTGACATCCAACTGTCTGCTGGGTTTAAGATGCCAAAGTTTGATTTGTGTGATGGGCGTGGAGATCCAGTAGCACATATGAGGGGTTATTGCAGTGAAATGAGAAGTGTTTGCGGGAAAGATGAACTGTTGATGGCATATTTCAGTGAGAGCTTGAGTGGGGAAGCCTTGGAGTGGTATGCTCGTCAAGATGTCAGTATATGGCATGCATGTGGTGACATGGCTCAAGATTTTGTTCGGCAATATCAGTACAACGTAGACATTATCCCAGACCGCTCCTCCCTATCTCAGACGGAAAAGAAACCCGAGGAAAGTTTTGGGGTGTTTTGGATTAAATGGAACGAACAAGTAGCTCGAGTCAGCCCTCCGATTGATAAAAACGATGTTGATGAGTCCCGCCAACGATGAGATCCAGTGGGCATTCCTGCTAAATGCTTTCAGCCTTAATACCGACCCCATGAATATCCTCGTACTCCAGATAATCCTTCCCAGTGCTACTTTCCTTCACAAAATCCCCGTGAGGCAGCCTCAACCTTAGGAAGACTGGGCGCTAATACTTTTACCCAATAGTGGTATCGAGGTCAATTTCCACAGGGAGCTAGGAAGGGAGTTGGATATTTCTTTAGCCTAGAAATGCGAGTTTGCTTCTAATTGATCTTCTATCATTTTTTGGTTTTTCTTTGTGATTATCAACTACAATTTAACAACTACTAATTATAACTAGATTATGCTAAGATATCAAGTCTCGGTTGTATGCAAGGTAGAGAACGGCACTAGGGTCGTGGCATTTACCTAGGTGGTCAACTAACGGGTAGAGATTACTAATACGAGAATGATGATTATGGGGCTTATGACATAACCATTGCACGATAGCACTCACTCTCACACCTCTCGGTAGAGAGAATGATTTTGCCCAATTGACTCTCTCGAGACCAATTGGGTAGGCTGACAAACCAAGCAACTTAGGGTTCAAGTTGGGTAATTGCTCTCTCGAGTTTTTACCCGTTAATTGGGACTACTATTCTCATAGGTCCATCCCAATTCCTTGTTGGGTTAATTTTGGAGTCTTAGACACTCTTTCTCAAGAAGGGTCAAAACTCACAAAGCTAGACTTAGTGTTTGCAACCACCAAATCCAAGTGAAAACATAAAAATAACCCAAATATCAAACACCCAACATCATTCAAGCATTAAACAATCATACCCATTAATTACCCACACTAGGGTTGAGCCACAACCCTAGCTTATGGGTTTAGCTAGCCATAATAACAACAGAACTTGAAGGAGAAATAGATAAAATGAATATATTAATTAGCTAGAAGGAAAATCTACAATAATCCACGTTAAACAAGATGAAAAATGCCTAAAATAGGCGAACACTTTTGTCTCACGAGTGCAGCAGCTGTTCTGTATCTAATCCGTACCCTAAAAAAATGGCAAGTATTCTATTTATACTAAGTTAAGAAAAACCGGACAAAAATAACCCTGCGGGGTCTGTGCGGTCCGCACGACGATGACACGTGGCCGCACTGGGTTGCTTTACTTCTGAGACTTGCTTTCTGAAGATGTTGACGCGGACCGCACAATGATGAAGTGCGGCCGCATGATGACTGGCGCGGACCGCGTGAACTTGTAGTGCGGCCGCATGAGTGGCTTGTGATGGTCTCTGAACTTTTGAGGTGCGGACCGGGTGAACTTGTAGTGCGGCCGCATAAGCTGGGACTGAGAATGCCAACTCTCTGAACTTTTGTGGTGCGGACCGCGTGAACNCCTAGAGGTCTCTTCATCGACCGGTCCGCCATTTGAAGTCTCATGGAGGTTGGCCTAGGTTGCCCAATTCCCAAAGTCTTGAAGACTGAGTACGACATCAGATTAATGCTAGCCCCCAAGTCACATAGGGCCTTAGCAAAGTCCGCACTTCCGATAGTGCAAGGAATAGTGAAAGCACCAGGGTCCTCAAGTTTCGGGGCCATAGAATGTACAATCGCACTAACTTGGTGCGTCATCTTTATTGTTTCACACTCCATAGAACGCTTCTTGGTGACTAAATCCTTCATAAATTTTGCATACCCAGGCATTTGTTCAAGTGCCTCCACTAAAGGGACATTGATTGTGAGGCTCTTCATCATGTCTATGAATTTCTTGAACTGATTGTCATTCTAAGCGCTGAGGATATGGTGGAGGTGGTCTAGGCAAGGGTGCCTTTGCCTTGGGCACCGCAGGCTCGGGTATATCAATGATGTGTTCCCTAGACGGGTTCACGGTTTCTTGAGTCTCTACCCCGGCCTCATCATCAATATCGATCCGCACATCATTTGTCACTATTGGTTCAACCACATTGTCAACATTTAAAGGTGCTTCATCATCATGCAACTCAACTTCATCATTCACAACTTGATTCTCAACCGAGGCATGCACATCACCGCCTCTTCCACTCCTAGTTGTAACCGCCATCACATGATTGTTGCCCCCCTTCGGGTTCACTACCGTATCACTTGGTAGCGTACCTTTTGGGCGGGTATCTAAAGCTTGAGAAATTTGTCCTATTTGCACCTCTAGGTTCCGGATAGATGTGTTATGCGAAGCCAATTGTGCATCGGAATCTTGGTTCTTTTTCATCATCTGCTCGAACATCATTTCTATCCGTCCCATATCACTTCCAGAAGAACTAGGCCCTTGTGACTGAAAGGGGGGTGGATTGTTTGGTTGTTGAAACATGGGGGGCCTTTGAAAACCTTGCCCCCTACCATCATTATTCCACCCTCCTTGATTGCCATTGTTGTTGTTCCAATTGTTGTTGTTACCATTCCAACTTCCTTGGTTATTGCCTTGATTACCCCAATTGTTGTTTTGATTGTTATTGTTCCAATTGTTGCCACCCTGTTGTTGATTATTGTTGTTCCAATTGCCGCCTCCTTGTTGATTGCCCCAATTGCCTTGGGGGCGCCATTGTTGATTTCCTTGATTCCCTCTATTTCCTTGGTAGTTATTGACATATTGGCACTCCTCACTTTGATCATCAAAACACTCATTCGAATATCCACCACCATCGTTGTTGTTGTCAAATTGGTCACCGCTACCTTGAGGTTGTTGTTGCCCTCTTTTCCTCCTTTTCAGCATAGAAACATTCTCCATTGCATTGACTTGGCGCGGGTTTTGTACTTGTTGCAATTGCGCCTTCGCCAACTGATTCATTGTTGTTGTAAGTTCGGCAATAGCTTGGCCGTGATCACTCAACTCCTTATGCAAATGGATGACCGTGGGGTCACCTTGGGGTACATTCGCTCGGCTTTGCCATGCCGAAGAGGTGTCCGCCATTTCATCAAGTACATCACTTGCTTCTTGGTAAGAAAGTTTCATAAAGTTCCCACCGGCCAATTGGTTCACAATGCATTGATTTGTGGTGTTGATGCCCCTATAGAAAGTCTGTTGGATCATTGCCTCAGTCATGTCGTTGTTAGGGCATTCCTTCACCATTGTTCTATATCGCTCCCAGATCTCATGCAAGGGTTCCGTTGGCATTTGCTTAAAGGCTAGAATCTCATCCCGAAGAGCCGCCATATGACTTGGAGAAAAGAACTTTGCAATAAATTTGTCCGCCAATTCATCCCATGTAGTGATAGAATGATTTGGTAACCTTTCTAACCAGTCCAACGCTTTACCCCGAAGAGAAAACGGGAAAAGCCTCAATCTCAACGCATCCTCTGACACGTTTGTTTGTTTGCTGCCCCAGCAAGTATCTACGAACCCCTTCAAGTGCTTGTATGCATTTTGGTCGGAGGCGCCCGTAAAATATCCCCTTTGCTCGAGCAAGGTCAACATGACATTGGTGATTTGAAAGTTCCCCGCCCGGATTCGGGGAGGAACGGTGGCACTTGCGTACCCTTGATTAGGAAGAACTCTTGGCACCGCTCTTGGTGGTGGCGGAGGAGGGTCTGGAATAGGATTGTTGTCATGTACATTAGCATTGGCATTTCGACCTCTTCGTGGTACTTGAGGTACCGGAAGCTCATCTTGCTCAACATCTTCAACCTCCTCCCCCGCCAAAGCATTGCCAAGAGGGTCATTTCCGTTTAGAGCCATGAGTACCTGATTGATCAACACAAATAAAATTAGTAAAAAGAAGGAAAGAGAAGCAAAACACAAAACTAGCTACACAAATAGTCAACACCTTAAGCTCCCTGGCAACGGCGCCAAAAAGTGATTAGGTCGCAGCAGACTCAACCTTAGGAAGAGTGGGCGCTAATACTTTTACCCAATAGTGGTATCGGGGTCAATTTCCACAGGGAGCTAGAAAGGGAGTTGGATATTTGTTTAGCCTAGAATTGCGTGTTTGCTTCTAATTGATCTTCTATCATTTTTGGGTTTTTGTGATTATCAACTACAATTTAACAACTACTAATTATAACTAGATTATGCTAAGATATCAAGTCTCGGTTGTATGCAAGGTAGAGAACGGCACTAGGGTCGTGGCATTTACCTAGGTGGTCAACTAACGGGTAGAGATTACTAATACGAGAATGATAATTATGGGGCTTATGATATAACCGTTGCACGATAGCATTCACTCTCACACCTCTTGGTAGAAAGAGTGATTTTGCCCAATTGACTCTCTCGAGACCAATTGGGTAGGCTAACAAACCAAGCAACTTAGGGTTCAAGTTGGGTAATCACTCTCTCGAGGTCTTACCCGTTAATTGGGACTACCATTCTCATGGGTCCATCCCAATTCCTTGTTGGGTTAACTTTGGAGTCATAGACACTCTTTCTCAAGAAGAGTCAAGACTCACTAAGCTAGACTTAGTGTTTGCAACCACCAAATCCAAGTGAAAACATAAAAATAACCCAAATATCAAACACCCAACATCATTCAAGCATTAAACAATCATACCCATTAATTACCCACACTAGGGTTGAGCCACAACCCTAGCTTATGGGTTTAGCTAGCCATAATAACAACAGAAATTGAAGGAGAAATAGATAAAATGAACATATTAATTAGCTAGAAGGAAAATCTACAATAATCCACGTTAAACATGATGAAAAATGCCTAAAATAGGCGAACAATGATGTTGACGCGGACCGCACAATGATGAAGTGCGGCCGCATGATGACTGGCGCGGACCGCGTGAGCTTGTAGTGCGGCCGCATGAGTGGCTTGTGATGGTCTCTGAACTTTTGTGGCGCGGACCGCGTGAACTTGTAGCGCGGCCGCGTTGGTTGGAACTGAGGATGCCATTCTCTGAACTTTTATGGCGCGGACCGCATGAACTTGTAGCGCGGCCGCATTAGTTGGAACTGAGGATGCCACTCTCTGAACTTCAGTAGTGCGGCCGCATGACATGATGGTGCGGTCCGCACCAAGTTCTGGATATCCCTGCTTTCCTGATCTTTGACACTTGAGTAGGTTTCACTCCGTTTCGAGCCGATTTTTGACTTTCGTCACCTTGTTGCTCAAACCTGCGATCAAGCGCAACTTATAAGCATTCTGGGTATATTTTATGGCAAATCATACATAAAGCATATTCAAGTATGGGCATAAGACGTGTCAAAATCACAGTTATCAGTATCCTATCCACAATGCACCGCCATATGTTCCACACCCACGAAACCTGCAATGGCCTGCACCATCTCCACAAATGTCTTACCCGCCTCCTCAAGCATATCAACCACCTACCCGAAAGAGGTTCCGACCAAGGCTGGAGTTCAAAATGAGAAGGCAGCAACAAAGAGAAAAGTCTTTCACTCCTATTAGAGAATCATATGCCAGTCTGTTCCAAAGATTGAGGCAATTGAACATGTTGAAGCCCATTCAAATAAAAATGTCGAACCCCCTTCCAAAGAATTTTGATTATTCTGAAAGGTGCGCATATTGCTCTAATGCCCCGGGACACAGCATAGAAAAGTGTTAGAATCTGAAAAGAGCAGTCTAGAAGCTTGTCGATGCAGGTGACATTGCCGTGCAAAATCCAGATGCAGCGGATACTAGCCAAAGTCCATTTCCTATTCATAATGAGACACATAAGGTGGACATGATTTGTGTTGAAAATGAATATGAAAATTCTTCTGAGTTCCTTGGAAGGCCACTTGCTGCAAAGTTTTCAACGCTATCAGTCTCGGTTCCAAAAGTTGATCTTAAGAACGAGTTGGCAAAAGGGACCCAAAAGCAATTGGCTAAGGTCAATGTGATGGAGACTTGTGAAGGTTCTAGTAATGTTGATGCGAAACTCAGTGGCTAAGATGTCGAGCTTGGTAATTGAAAAGACGCACCTATCTTTGCTAACCGGGGAGAAGTCTTGGGGGTTTATTTTGTTGTAATTTCTGTTGTCCGAGTTATTTCAGGGTTGTAATCCGGATATTGTCTTGTGACTCAAACCCTTCTATCCTTTTATTTTGCCTAGTTCCTTTAGTCGTAGTAACTCATTTAGTGTCATCTTAGGGTTTTTTTCCCAGGGTTGTAACCCCAGTTTAGTTTGCTTGTTTTGTTGTTCAAACTCTTTCACCGTCTGTGTAATGCAATTTTCTGTTTTCTATTATTTCTAGTCTTTTTTTTATAGTTCCTTTCCTGCTGAACCTAGTGACATGACATACATGCGTAATTCTAAGCCTGATCTTAAAAGTTAGTTTAATCATGAAGTAATGAAATAATTTTAAAGATGATAGGGACATTTGAGGGAAATAAGTAAAGGCATTTTGAGATCACTTAAAGCCCGAATTGTGTGAAACTGGGGCAGATAGTTTAGGAAGTTAATAGGATGACAAGAATTTGTTACAAGAAAGTGCCTCCCAACAATTTGAAGCGAGCAACTTTGAGTTCAATTGCATCTCAAGTTAAAACATAAAATCAAGGGAGTTTGCTCCAAACTGACGGAGCACATCCACTGTGAAGAAAAATTACCCAACAAGAGTCCTGTACTTGACAAGGCACTAAAAAAAAGTGGAAGGCATATCAGTTATATCAATGCCGGAGCTGCAAAAGAAATGTTGCACTTGGCAGTTTCAGGGATTGGGAGGCCCTCTTTCAGCTATCCAAACAATATATACCCTTTGGTACCCCTTTTGAGCCTGTACTGATTTTTTTGACCTCCCCTCTTTTGGAATCAAGTTAGAGTCATACGGAAAAGAAAAGTTCATGTCCCCATAGGTTTATCTTAGAAAGTTCATTCCAAAAGGAAAATTCAAAAAAAAAAGAGAAAAAAAAGAGATAAAGAGAAAAAAAAAAGAAAAAGAAAAAAAAGAAGGGAAAAGAAAAAAGAAGAAAAAAAGAAAAAGGAAAATAGTAACAAAAAGTAGTCTTTTCAACTACGTTTGACCTGATTCTTCTCACCACAAGATACGTAGGCAGCCTTACGGTTCGGTAATACCAAATAAAATATTTCATAATCCCACGAAGTTAAGAGTGGGGCAGTCTTTCTTAGAAATTCCATCTCAAAAAGAAAAAGAATAAAAGAGAATCAAATTCCCTTGTTTTAGAAAGTGGGGCAAAGTTTTAGAATGGATTCCAAAAGTTATAAATAAATTAACTCCGTTGTCTTAATTATTTTAAGCCTTTATGATACTCTTTCTTTCTAACCTTGTCCAAAAGCCACATTATAGTCCCAAAAAGGACCTCCCAGATAATTGTTGAGAGTGTCGAGTCAGACATGCTAGGAGCATATGATATTTCTATCGTGGTTAATTCCTTGTCATCTGCAGAATCAGAGGAAAGAAGAAGAAAAGAAAAAATGAGAGAGCCTTATCGGTGAAAACCTTCACAGGCACCATAAGGCGACGGTAAGTTGAGAGAAAGAAAAAAATGAGAGAGGCTTTATGGTGAAAACCCTTCGGGCACTACAAGTCGAATAAGGATTGTGAATCAGATAGGATAATCAGAGCACTGAAGGAGAGTTTCACGGCGAAGAGGCACAACAAGAGTTGAACATTAGACTTGCTTAACAAATTAGGCCACTTAATCCAAAAGTGCATGTCATGGTCATTAGAGTTGGTATCCACATCCGATAAGTTTCTACTTTGTAATTTTCTTGTTAGGTATCATCTCTTTCCATTGTCCCTTACTCTGTTCCTTTTGTTTTGTTTACTTCCTCTCCTTGAGTTTGTTTGGTTAGAACAAGTGAGAAATGACTTCAAAATCTGCTACCAGCTTTCCAGTTGTACAAAGCGGAGTCTGGTTAGCACATCAAAGCGACATAAGTCATGAAAGAGCAGTATATGCACTGAATGGATAACAATCGGCGAGCTTTGGGATTCATGAGAAATGCAAAGGTTCAGTAAATGTTAATTCATGGGCAAAATGCAACAGATAGAAGGTATTGAGTTTGAATGAATCAGAGTTATGTTCTATGATAAGGGTGACAGAGAAAGTTGTTATTCAATAAACAAGCAATGTCTTTCAAGCTGAAATCAAAGTTATCATGGCAAGTGAAGGAGCTTTCGCCCTCAAAGTCTAGGCCACAAACCAACCACCATGTTTAAACTCACAAGTTTTCTTTGTCTGAAACAGGGATGAAAGCTATGTTCATACAAAGCTTGGAAGCTTGAATTTTTCAGGTATAATGCCCCAGTTCTGCTTATGCAAAGTCTATTAAGAAGATCACACATCACCCCTAGGAGAAACACTTCCTAGTCTGGGTTTTCAAGTTATATTCTGTTGTAGGAGGATCACTTCCTAAATTGAGATTTTACCCTTAGAAGACGCACTTCCTAGTTTGGATCATATGAGTTTGATTCACTGAGGTTTTACCCCTAAGAGAAACACTTCCTAGTTTGGGATTTCAAGTTATATTTTTGTTGTAGGAGATTCACTTCATAAATTGAGGTTTCACCCTTAGCAAACGCAGTTCCTAGCTTGGGTCTTTCAAGTTATGTTTTGTTTTAGGAGACGCACTTCCTACATTGATTTTTTCCCCTAGGAGACGCATTTCCTGGTTTGAATCATTAAAGATTTCACCCCTAGGAGATGCACTTCCTAGTCTGGTTTCTTCATGATATACTTTTAGGAGATGCACTTCCTAAATTAAGAGTTTACCCCTAGGAGACGCACTTCCTAGTTTGTGTCATTTAAGTTTCATCTAGCAGGCGCACTTCCTAGTTTAAGTCATTGAAGTTTCACCCCTAGGAGACGCACTTCCTAGTCTAGGTTTTTCAGGTTATATTTTTGTTTTAGGAGACGCACTTCCTAAATTGAGAGTTCATTCATAGGAGACGCACTTGCTAATTTGTGTCATTTAAGTTTCATCTACGAGACACACTTCCTAGTTTGAGTCATTGAAGTTTCACCCCTAGGAGACGCACTTCCTAGTTTGGGTTTTTAAGGTTATATTTTTGTTTTAGGAGACGCACTTCCTAAATTGAGAGTTCATTCATAGGAGACGCACTTCCTAGTTTGAGTCATTGAAGTTTCGCCCCTAGGAGACACACTTCCTAGTATGGGTCTTTTAGGTTATATGTTTGTTTTAGGAGACGCACTTCCTAAATTGAGATGTCACCCCTAGGAGACGCACTTCCTAGTCCAAGTCTTCCAGGATATACCTTTAGGAGATGCACTTCCTAAACTGAGAGTTCATTCGTAGGAGACGCACTTCCTAGTTTAAGTCATTGAAGTTTCATCCATAGGAGACGCACTTCGTAGTCTGGGTTTTCAGGTTATATTTTGTTTTAGGAGACGCACTTCCTAAATTGTGATTTTACACCTAGGAGACGCACTTCCTAGTTTTGGGCCTTTTAAGTTCATTCCTAGGAGACGCACTTCCTAGTTTGAGTCATTGAAGTTTCAGCCCTAGGAGACGCACTTCCTAGTCCGGGTCTTTCAAGTTATTTTTGTTTTAGGAGACACACTTCCTAGTTTTGGGTCATGTAAGTTCGTTCCTATGAGACACACTTCCTAGTTTGAGATATTGAAGTTTTACCCATAGGAGTCCTAGTATAGGTCTTTCAAGTTATACCGTTTAGGAGATGCACTTCCTAAATTGAGATTTTACCCCTAGGAGATGCACTTCCTGGTTTTTGTTCATTCAAATTTCAACCTTAGGAGATGCACTTCCTAGTTTGATCATTCAAGTTTCACCCGTAGGAGACACACTTCCTAATCTGGGTCATTCAGGTTTTATTTTTAGTAGATGCATTTGCTAGTCAATTTTTCTTGGTTTTTAGTCACAGGAGACGCACATCCTAGTCGAGTCTTTATTTTACTCTCATCATTGCATCAATAGCATAAGTGGTTTAAAGTTTTGCTAACAATTCACAAAACTTCCAAGTGCAAACTGGGGTAGAAAATTTTATTTGTTTTGTTGTTTTGAGTGCAGGCACCCACCTGGAGAACAAGGGAATTCGTTTCATAATTATTTCAAGTTTCAAGTCAGTAGCAGGCGTCCACCTGGAGAACAAAGCTAGTCATTTTAGAACTCAATTAAAGTTAGAAGTAGCAGAAGCTCGCGGCAAGAATGCGAGTCAACGGTCCAAGATGATCAACAGAAGTAATCTCAAACCAGGAAAAAAAAAAGAAAAAAAAAGAAGGGAAGTGAATCCAAAATGCAGAAGCTGAGACAAGAGGTGGATTGCTCAAGACATGACTGAAGTCATAAGCACAGTGTGTCCGGTCTTGATCCGAAGAAGCCGTCGAAGGATGAACCAGCACCTGCAGCTAGCAAGCATCAACGTTCAAATCAAAAGTGTGCATAAAGAACCATTCAAGACTCAAGATCAAGCTTCAGAAGACTTATAGATAGGAATCTTGTAACCCATAGTTGACATGTTTAGTTAGTCTTTTTCATTCTTGATTTTAATGTAATAACAGGACCGCAGACCAGAACCTCGACGGAATGGCACCTCAATCGGCTCTCCACCTCGGTATACTCCATCACTGTTCTTACTTCTGAACTACAGTGGCCTGATTCCTTCATAGCCAAGGATATGTAGGCAGCTCAGATACTAGGGCTCGGTTACATTCTCCTTTCTTTTAGCTTTTGGTCTCTCAAAATAAGGGCCGGGTCAAAAAACCTGTCTCGTCGTTCTTTGTCTGAAAACTCTTCGCGTTTTCAGTCAAAGAAGGGTAGCTGTAGACATGTGATTTTTGACCCTCCCTAAGATTTTACATATTTTAGCATAAAAATACTTAGTTTTGGCCTAATATCGATATTTCAATTAGTTTTGACTCTTTTACTTTATTTTATCAAAAAATCAAAATTACAAAAATATTTCTTCTTTGGTTGCTTTTAGTTTATATACCTTTCGTAAAACTAAAAAAAATACAAAAAATAGTACCTTATTTTTATTTTAATATGATATTTGAAAATACCAAAAAATAGGTTTGTTTTGACGGTTAGTCTTATTTTACTTAAGTAGGATTAATTAGTGAATGAGGTCGTATTTTAGTGTCGTTCATGGAGAAAGAATAAAATTTGGGCTCAAACAACCCATTTTTAGGCCTAGTTTTCGGATCTAGCCCATAATAACCCAAGCCTAATACCCCTAAAACCCTAAACCTAGACATAAAAGGAACCCTAGGACTAATGCTGTATTCTGGACCGGGCCCGGGCCTAAATGAGCTAAATGGGCCGGG
Organism: Nicotiana attenuata; assembly: GCF_001879085.1. Classification (NCBI taxonomy): domain Eukaryota; kingdom Viridiplantae; phylum Streptophyta; class Magnoliopsida; order Solanales; family Solanaceae; genus Nicotiana; species Nicotiana attenuata. The sequence goes on from NW_017671515.1 coordinate 257,247, forward strand.
CTAAACGGGCATGGGCTTAGCGGTCCCGGGCTCTGGCGGTCCCGGGCTTCATGGGCTCAACGGGTGGAACCAGCCNTTAATGACCACCCCTGAACGCTAATCACACAAACGAGCACCAGCACGTAGCCGGCCTTGACTCCACCCCCTCTCATCCACCGTTCTCAATCATCACTTGAACCCAAAAACATACCTCTGAACCCCTTTTCTTCATCTTCGACGAGAACATCATAACTCACTGCCATACGACCACCCTGACCCTTTCTTCTTCAACCGTCCATCTCGCCGAAAAACGAACAACAACTAGCGACCTGTTTCTTCACCACCCTTCTTCACCACATGAAGCTTACGAGAGAACACCCCCAAGCAGACGCAACATATTCTATAGTTGAACACCACCAGAAAATAGCTAGAGTTTCTGAGTCGAGTTGAGATCAAAGTTTTGTTCGTCGAGGCCTGGGTTTTTCGAGGTCCCATCTAGGTCATGTTTGTTTCGTGATTTTCTTGCTAATTTGGGTCATTCCTGTTTTATTTTTATTAGATGCATTTGCTAGTCAAATTTTCTTGGTTTTTACTCACAGGAGACGCACATCCTAGTCAAGTCTTTAGTTTACTCTCATCATTGCATCAATAGCATAAGTGGTTTACAGTTTTTCTAACAACTCACAAATCTTCCGAGTGCAAACTGGGGCAGAATTCTTTTTATGTTTTGTTGTTTTGATTGCAGCCCACCAGGAGAACAAGGGAATTCGTTTCGGAATTATTTCAAGTTTCAAGTCAGTAGCAGGTGTCCACCTCGTGAACAAGGGAATTCATTTCAGAATTCAATTCAAGTTAGAAGTCGAAGAAGCTCGCGGCAAGAATGCGAGTCAACAGTCCGAGATAGTCAATAGAAGTAATCTCAATCCAGAAAAAAAGAGAAGGGAAGTGAATCCAAAATGCAAAAGCTAAGACAAGAGGTGGATTTCTCAAGCCATGACTGAAGTCACAAGTACAGTGTGTCCGGTCTTGATCCGAAGAAGCCGTCAAAGGATGAACCAACACCTGCAGCTAGCAAGCATCAAGGTTCAAATCAAAAGTATGCATGAAGAACCATCCAAGACTCAAGATCAAGCTTCAGAAGACTTATAGGTAGGAATCTTGTGATGTTTTAACCGTCAATACCACACAAGAGGGGGGGTGATTTGTGTGGTACCTAATTTTCGCGTTAGAAGAACCTGGTTCTTCTAAGTGTTCTAACTACAGCAGTTTGCGGAATAATAAATACTGAAAGTAAAGTGCACAGAGATTTTACGTGGAAAACACCTGGCTCAAAAGGTGAAAAAACCACGACCTACTACTCAGTAGGATTTTCCCAAACTCCACTAAAATCACTGAGCCAAAAACTGCATTTACAAAACTCTTTGTAAACCTAAGGATTAACTCTAATCCCAGTGTAGCACACAGCCTCAATTGTTGCGACACTTTCAAGTTAACTCTAACTTGAATACTCAATATACCTATTACAATTGCTTCTAGATAAAGCTGAAAGGTACAATATGAAAACCTACTACAATTGAACTAGACTTAGAATAAACACAATGATGAAACCGGTTCTTCTTTCTTAGTTCATGTCGCTTCAGACGTGCACACTTGTATCTCGCATATGTTGCTTGCAAATCAGACTTGATCTTTTTGCTCTCAAATATGCTTAACTTCTGCTTATGTGCAATCACCTGTAAAAGAGAACAATGGTTATATTTATAGAGTTAGTAATCAGAGTTTGATAAGAAATCGAATTGTGGATCCTTTGACAATTCGAGTCCAAGAACAACTCTAACTCCTAATCCATATTCTTGATCCGGATGTAGTTCTCTTTACATAAGGAGACTTCAACTCCTTATCCTATATGCAATCTTTTCGATCAGTTCAGAAGATATTCATCAAGATATTGCTGCTTAATCTCAAGGACTTATCTTATTCACGTGCATCTCATGTGAATGGCCATAACAACTGTGTCTCCTTAGATGAACCTGGTCCTTCACTGAGTTCATTTGTCAATCTTCAAAACTTCAACTGAACTTGGGCCAACAAATTCCCCCTTTTTGATGATGACAAACTCTGTGCTTTTACTGATTATAGAACCTGTGGAACTCAGCTTAATTTTCACACTTTAATTTAACTTATCATTAAGGACCAGGTTTAATCAGGTTATAAATATCACATTTTTCAGAATATAAATTAAAGCACAAATAAATTAAAGCACAATATCTCTTCCCCTTTTGGTATCATCGAAAAGTTGCATTTTATTAGAATCCCATATGTTAATTATTACTCATGGCCACTGGGGCAACTGCAAGTGAAAACATGATTTAGTTAATCAATAATCAGCTTCATAGAAATTTAACTATTAAGATCAGAAGTTTCATAGAACAAGAGAAAACAAAGCACATTGTCATTGATTAGAAGATGTTTCTACAAAACAGACCGAAAAAAGAGAAACAAACATCCAACAATGAGCAAAAAAACAGAGAAAAGTCCCGAATCTGGGTCACTGAAGAAGTTTCTAAACTAGTTCTAGGGCTTGGAGGAACTAGAGGGTTGGGATTGAAGAAGATGAAGCATTGTTTGGAGCATCCCTTCACTCTTTTCTTTTTCCTTTGCTAGCTCATCTTTGAGGCCATTTCCTTCACTTTCCAGTTCAGCAATGCGAGCCTGGAGCCGAGCAATTTCTGCATCTTTTGTTCCACATTCTAGAACCAATGCCCTAACTTTGCTGTTCACAGGAGTCTTCACGGATGAACCAGGTTCAACTGGGGTTATACTTAGCAGATAATCACAAGCCTGCAGAGTTTTGATCCCAAAGTGCTCTTTGCTGGAAGCCATCTCCCATTTTTTCAATGGCACATCTAACTTGGCCAAGACAGTTGTCAGTATAAACCCATAAGGAGTGGCATGGGCTTTGGAGCCATTTATCACTCTATCCAGCAGCTTGACAATGAAACTAGGCCAGTTAATCTGCTTTCCTGTCACAAGACACTCCAGAAGGACCAGGTCCATATAATTTGCAGTGTGCCTTCTCTCATGTCTGGGCAGCAGACACTTGTTCACAAATTCAAATAGCACCTTGTGCTCAGGCTTCATCTCACTCTTTTGCACAAACCTAGCCTCAGGCACTTCTTGGACAGACTTGGTATCACAGAAACTCCGGGTGATTTGGAGAGCAGAAGGGAGAGAATCTAGACAAGGCCACCTTTGCCTAGTATAATCATCATATCCCTCACAGGGTATGTCTAGAATTCTTCCCAACTTAGGTGCATCAAACTGCACCTCTACTCCTCTCACCAGGCTTGTAACAACCCCATTCACCACTGTGGCATTCGCCATAAACTCTATCAGTTCTTTTCTTGCAAGCCTGCCATCCAACTGAAGAACCATGTCCTTCCAACCCTGTGCTTCCAGTGCATCAACCAATCTTTTCATGCCTGGCTCCTCCAGGTCTTTCAGAATTCTTCCTTTCAATATTTTTCTTTTTCCAAAAAGGATAAACCTGTCCTGCTCTTTCTCAGATTCCTCTTCTTCTTCTTCTCCACTCCAAGCTTCTTCTTCTTCAGGAACTTTCACTTGTTTTCCTTTAACTGCAGACCTGGTTCTTTTTGCCAGGGAGGGTTCAGCAGAGATAGATTTTGAAGACTTCTTGGTAGAAGTATTGGATTTCTTAGGTTTAGGAGTGGAAACCTCCTCAGTTGTACCTCTCTCCTGATGGACCAGTTCCATCTCTTCCTCCTCTTCTTCTGCAGCCACAGAACTTTCCAGAACTTTAGCTTTTCCCTTTTCCTTGTTCTTTTTCTTGTTTGCCTCTAAGAGCTTCCCCCTCTTTGACTCGCTTTCAATTTTTCGTTGAGAGCTATTCTCAAAATACCAGTAGCAACAGTCTTTCTAGCCAACATTTTCTGCCTGCGGAATCTTGGTTTAGGGTTGTCGCTAGGAGGTACAGATGAAGATGTATTAGGAGATACTGGTGGTGGAGTTGAAGGATTTTCTTAAGAGTTAGTCATGGCGGAGAATTTCTGGAGGATTTTTGGGAATTTTGAAGAATTTTGGAGAGATGGAGGATGATCAGGGGTTTAGCACTTAATGATGGTTATGGAGTGTAGTAGGAATATGTGGAGTGTATTTAAAGTAGAGTATGATTAGGTGCAGTAATAGCAGTCTTTTGCAGTGGTCAAACAGGGGTCTAATCATTAGGACTCCGGTCTTTAAGAGGTAATTGATCGACGCTAGTTTTAAGGAGATAATCCCGTTTTATTTAGAATTTGAAGAGAATGAAATTGGTTCAATGTACAACGGTTAGATTCTTAGGAGTTTGGTTAGGATAGGACTTCTGCTCATAATTGGAGTATTTATTTTTGTAATTGTGCAAAGTATAGAAACATACCTGACCTTTTCTCATGAGCATATACTGATGAACCAGGTTCTTCAAGTAAAACTCCTCTTGATTATGCCTCATATATCAGAATAGAAAAAAACTTTGTAAGAGATCAATGAATTAATATAAACACACGTCACAGGAGTATACTGATTAGAGTATGAGACTGAGTAAGAATTAGTCTAGATATTTACATAAAATCAGAACTTCTAACCAAAAATGTTTTTTTTCATTGCATTCTGAACTGGTTCCTTTTAGGTGATCTTAATCATCCCTAATTCCAACCTGTTCCTTTCAAAGTTTTCCCTATTCAGTGCTTTGGTGAAGATGTCAGCTATTTGTTTATCAGTAGCACAGAATTCTATTGAGATTAATCCTTTCTCATAATCATCTCTCAAGAAGTGGTGTCTAACATCTATGTGCTTGGTCCTTTTATGATGAACAGGGTTCTTTGTCATACTTATAGCACTAGTGTTATCACAGAATATTGGTATGCATCCCACTTCTATACCAAAGTCTACTAATTGTTGTTTGATCCACAGTAGTTGAGCACAACAAGAAGCTGCAGCCATATACTCAGCTTCAGCAGTAGATAGGGCTACTGAATTTTGTTTCTTGGTGGCCCATGATATAAGACATGAACCAAGAAAGTGAGCCATACCTGAGGTTCTTTTTCTATCCACTAGGAAACCTGCATAGTCAGCATCAGCATAACCTACTAGATCGAAATTACTACCTTTAGGGTACCATAGGCACAATTCAGTAGTCCCCTTCAGATATCTCAATATCCTCTTGACAGCAGTCAAGTGAGACTCTTTGGGATTAGCTTGAAAACGAGCACAAAGTCCTACACTGAAAACAATGTCAGGTCTGCTGGCAGTAAGATACAAGAGTGAACCAATCATACCCCTATACAACTTTTGATCAACTGATGAACCAGGTTCATCAACATCTAATTTAGTGGCAGTTGCAATAGGTGTATCTATTTCATCAGAGTCTTCCATTTTAAACTTCTTGATTAGTTCTTTTGTATACTTCTGCTGATGAATCATGGTTCCATTTGGACTTTGTTTGATCTGCAAGCCTAGGAAGAAATTTAGTTCACCTATCATACTCATTTCAAACTCACTTCCCATTAATTTTGCAAAGTCCTTACTTAACCTATCAGAAGTGGCCCCAAATATTATGTCATCAACATATATTTGTACAACAAGGAGTCTTTACCTTTTCCTTAGGACAAGTGCTATCAATTTTA
>NW_017671515.1:273737-280879 GCF_001879085.1 Nicotiana attenuata
ATAGAAACTGGAATACCATGCAGACGGACGATCTCCCGGATATAAATCTCCGCCAACCGCTCCGATGAATAAGTGGTATACACAGGAATTAAATGAGCGGACTTGGTCAGACGATCCACAATAACCCAAATGGCATCAAACTTCTTCAAGGTACGTGGGAGTCCAGATAGAAAGTCCATGGTGATGCGCTCCCATTTCCACTCCGGAATTTCTATCTGCTGAAGCAACCCACCCGGGCGCTGGTGCTCATACTTTACCTGCTGGCAGTTGAGGCATCTAGACACATAACCAACTATATCTTTCTTCATCCACCTCCACCAATAGTGCTGCCTCAAGTCCTGATACATCTTCGCGGAACCCGGATGGATGGAATACCGCGAACTATGGGCCTCTGCTAGAATCAACTCTCGAAGCCCATCAACATTGGGCACACAAATCCGGCCCTGTATCCTCAAAACCCCGTCATCTCCGATGGTCACAAATCTGGCATCTCCACGCTGAACCTTGTCCTTAAGGACAAGCAAATGAGGGTCTTCATACTGTTGGTCCCTAATACGATCAAATAAGGAAGACCGGGAAACCACACAAGCTAGAACCCGACTGGGCTCCGAAAGATCCAATCTCACAAACTGACTGGCTAAGGCCTGAACATCCATCGCCATAGGCCTCTCTGAAGCTGGTAACTATGCCAAACTCCCCAAACTCTCCGCTCGGCGACTCAAGGCATCCGCCACCACATTGGCCTTGCCTGGGTGATATAGGATAGTGATATCATAATCCTTCAGCAACTCTAACCACCTCCTCTGACGCATATTAAGATCCTTTTGCTTGAGTAAGTGCTGGAAGCTCCGATGGTCAGTATAGATCTCATAAGGCACACCGTACAAATAATGACGCCAGATCTTCAAGGCATGAAGAATGGCAGCTAACTCAAGGTCGTGGACAGGGTAATTCCTTTCATGTATCTTTAACTGTCTGGATGCGTAGGCAATCACCCTACCGTCCTGCATCAACACCGCTCCAAGGCCAACTCTCGAGGCGTCACAATAGACAGTATAAGACCCCGAACCGGTAGGCAACATCAAAATTGGGGCTGTAGTCAAAGCTGTCTTGAGCTTCTGAAAGCTCGCCTCACACTCCTCTGTCCACTGAAATGGGGCACCCTTCTGGGTCAATCTAGTCGTAGGGGCCGCAATCGATGAAAATCCCTCCACGAAACGTCGGTAGTAGCCCGCCAAACCAAGGAAGCTGCGAATCTCTGTAGCTGAGGACGGCCTGGGCCAACTCTGTACGACCTCTATCTTCCTCGGATCCACCCGAATGCCCTCACTCGAAATCACGTGGCCTAAGAATGCCACAGAACTCAACCAAAACTCACATTTTGAGAACTTTGCATATAACTTCTTCTCCCTCAAGGTCTGAAGCACGGTCCTCAGGTGCTGCTCATGATCTTCCCGACTCCGGGAATACACCAGAATATCATCAATAAAAACAATAACGAACGAGTCAAGATATGGCCTAAACACACTGTGCATCAAATGCATGAAAGCTGCTGGGGCATTGGTCAACCCAAATGACATAACAAGGAACTCGTAATGACCATACCGAGTCTTGAAGGCAGTCTTCGGGATATCTGGCTCCCGAATCTTCAACTGATGGTAACCTGAGCGCAAGTCAATCTTGGAAAACACCTGTGCGCCCTAAAGCTGGTCAAACAGATCATCAATACAAGGTAAAGGATAACGGTTATTCACTGTAACCTTGTTCAACTGGCGATAATCAATACACATACGCATAGAACCATCCTTCTTCTTCACAAACAAGACAGGAGCACCCCACGGTGAAACACTGGGTCAAATAAAATCCTTACCAAGAAATTCCTGCAACTGATCCTTCAACTCCTTCAACTCAGGAGGAACCATACGATACGGAGGAATGGAAATGGGCTGAGTGCCCGGCAACTGATCAACGCCAAAATCAATGTCTCTATCGGGCGGCATGCCCGGAAGATCAGTTGGGAACACATCGGGATAATCCCGCACCACTGGGACTGAATCAACAGAAGGGGTATCAACACTAACATCTCTCACACAAGCTAAATACGCGACGCACCCCTTCTCAACCATACGCTGAGCTTTAAGGAAAGAGATAACTCTACTGGGAGTGTGATCTAAAGTACCACTCCACTTGATACGCGGAATACCTAGCATAGCCAGCGTCACGGTCTTGGCGTGACAATCAAGAATAGCAAAATGGGGTGACAACCAGTCCATGCCCAAAATAATGTCAAAATCAACCATACCAAGTAACAATAAATCCACTCTAGTCTCAAAACCACGAATAGTAACCAAACATGATCGATAAACATGGTCCACAACAAGAGAATCCCCCACATGAGTAGAAACATAAACGGGGGCACTCAAAGAATCCCGAGGCACACATAAATACGGAGCAAAGTAAGAAGACACATAAGAATAAGTAGAGCCCGGATCGAATAGAATCGATGCCTCTCTGTGACAAACCAGTATAATACCTGTAATGACGGAGTCGGAGGCAACAACCTCGGTACGACCAGGAATAACATAATATCTGGCCCGACCCCTCTCTCGAAGGCGACCTCTGTCTCCCCGACCTCCGCCCCTAGCCGGCTGGGCAGGTGGGGTAGCAGCTGGAGCTGTGACCGTGGCCTGAGAACTCTGAGGAGCACGCTGTGGCTGGGCAGTCTGTGAAGATGCACCCCTACCAAGTATGGGGAAGTCCCTAACCATGTGGCGTGTATCACCACACTCGAAACAAGCTCTGGGAGGACGCGGTGGTTTTGACTGGCTAGGGCCAGGTCTGCTGGACTGACCTCTGGAAGCACCCCACGCAGGTGGCGCGCTAGAAACTGGAGGTGCATAGTAAGGCTCCTGAGGTGTAGGCGGAGCTGGAGCACTGCCGGCTGCTGGAAGAGCTGAATGAACAGGGCGACCCGCATAACCTCTACCATAACGACCTGCTGATGGGGTACGGGCACCAGAGTAGTGACCCGACTCTCGAGACCTCTTGGCCTCCCTCTCCCCTCGCTCCCAGGCGAGCATACCCTCAATCCTCCTAGCAATGCTCACTACCTGCTGATAAGGAATGTCCATCTCCAACTCTCGAGCCATGCTAGATCTGATGGGTGGGATAAGGCCCTCAATGAACCTGCGGACTCTCTCCCAAACTATAGCAACCAAGGCCGGTGCATGCCTGACCAACGTGGTATAGCGGATAGCATACTCCGAAATGGTCATAGCACCCTGGCGCAAATGCTCAAACTCTGCGCGCCATGCGTTCCTAAGACTCTGGGGAACAAACTCTCTCATAAACATGTCTGAGAACTAGGTCCAGGTCAGTGAGGCAGCCTCGGCTGGACTATCTATCTCATAAGTGCGCCACCGATCATAGGCGGCTCCCTGAAGCCGGAAAGCAGTGAAAGAAACCCCGTTGGACTCCACTATGCCCATAGTGCAAAGAATACGGTGACACTCCTCTACAAATCCCAAGGCATCGTCTGATGCTAATCCACTAAACACTGGAGGATCATACTTCTTGAACCTCTCAAGTCTCCGTTGCTCGTCCTCTGAAGCAACTGACCCATCCTCGGGCTGAACTGGCACTGCAGGCGGTGCAAGAATAATCTCGGGAGCCTGCTCAACCTGCACTCGCTGCTCGGGAGTTCGGACGACGGGAGTCTGTGCTCCTCCCCCGGCCTGGGATGTGGCTGCAGCAAGGGGAAGCAACCCTGCCTGAGCTAAGGTGGTGTACATGCTCATGAACTGAGCCAAAGTCTCCTAGAGAGCTGGAGTAGTAGTGGCAGTAGTAGGCGCCAGGTGCCTGGGCTCCGGTTGGATCTGTTGGTGGTACCTCGGCGGCAGCTCGCACAGGTGCTCTGGCTGCACCACGTGCGCGTCCTCGACCTCTCCCCCGGCCCCAGCCTCTGACGGCTGCAGTAGGGGGCGCGGGTGCCTGATCATCTCGAGTAGCACGTGTCCTCACCATCTATGAGAGAATAGAAGTCAGAAGTTTAGAATAGATGTCAAAAATATCGCACGACAAGGAATTCAAATGAAATGAAAATTTTTCCTAAGCAGTTACATAGCCTCTCGTAGATAAGTACAGACGTCTCCGTACCGATCGGCGAGACTCTAATAAACCGGCCTGTGTTCCGTGACTCCTATGAACCTAGAGCTCTGATACCAACTTGTCACGACCCCAGTTCGCCCTCCGTGAACATGTCGTGATGGCACCTAGTCCCTACGACTAGGTAAGCCTAACAATGCGGAAAAATAATATAACTTGCGGAAACTTTTAATTAAACCAAGCAAAATTAGAAGGAAACTGTATATAGGTGCCACTTGGCATATACAACTCAAAAATAAATTGCGGAAGTCAAAAATCTCATCCCAAAACCCGGACACTCACGGGAACCACAGGCTAATAGAATTGTAATACGCTGCTCTAACTCCAGAATGTCTAAACAACTGAAAGAAAAGGATAGAATAACTACTAAAGCTGGAACATAATAGAGACTCCTGGTCTGCGGACGCGGAAGATATACCTCGAAGTTTCCGCTAGATCTCTCCGCCTCGAGGATAGTGCGCCTGAGTGGAGGTACCTAGATCTACACATGAAAAACATGCGCAGAAGGGGCATGAGTACACCACAGCGGTACTCAGTAAGTGCCAAGCCTAACCTCGGTTGGGTAGTAACGAGGAAGGTCAGGGCCCTACTGAGGTTAAACAATATAATACGAATTTAACAATATGAAATCTGCCAGTAATAATGGGTACAGCAGAGAGAATATACAGGTTAAACAAGGCAATAACAACTACACCAAGAACAGAGTAAACACGGAATATGTACAGCTCAATACCAAAGGTAACCATGAGGATCTCCCAGGATACCGTCCTGTAGTCCTTTTCTCAACTGTCCAGTGGATCTCCCGGGATACCGTCCCGTAGTCCATCACATGTATAAATTCGAAGGGTCTCTCGGGACACCGTCCCGTAGTCCAACAATCAATGTGCAGAGGGGGGGGATCTATCGGGAATCTAACCCGCAGTCCCAAAGTAAAAGTGCAGGGGGATCTACGGGGAATCGAACCCGTAGTCCCAAAGTAAACAAACAAAAGGGGGGAGCTACCGGAATCCCACATCCGTAGTCCCAATGTAAATGCGCAACCACAACCAGAAGATACTCATAAATGAAGTACAAAAGGCAAGCAACAGGTAGTACTAGCCTAGCATGCTTCACGAAGTACAGTCAAGGCAACGTAAACGATTAGGCAAGTTAAATCAACTAAACATGCTTTTCTAATCTAGCACAGGTTATAATTGCAAGTAAAATAAAGCAAATGTGAAGGAAACTCATGTCTCGATATCTTAAGTAAAAATCGGATTTTCAACAATTGGCTCAAGTACGCGCTCGTCACCTCACATACAAGGCACTCAAATACCAAATAACAAATCCTAAGGGGAAAGGTCCCCTAAACAAGGTTAGACAAGCCACTTACCTCGAACCGGTACAAAAATCAACCAGAAACCACACCTTTGCCACGAGTATCCGACTCCAAATGGCCCAAATCTATTCAATTCAATTACACATTATAAATAACATCGCAAGCAACTGATTCTACTAATTAATTCAATGCTAAGGCATGAAATTAGGTAAAATGACCAGAATGCCCCTCAGGCAAACGTCTCGGAATCGAATAATTTTCACATTTTCAGAACCCTCGTACTCTCACGAGTCTAACCATATAAAAATCTCCCAAATCGGAGGTCAAATACCCACTCAAAACTCAATAGTTTAGCCTATGAAGTTTTACCCATTTTTCATTAGAAAATCCGAATTTAAGGATGAATTTGTGATTAGATTAGTGGGTATTAAGCATAAGAGAGTAGAGAATCGTTACCCAATCGTTGCTCTCGAAAACCCTTCGAAATTTCTCCCAAATCCGAGCTCTCTAGCTTGAGTTTTGTTAAAAATGGCTAAACCCTCGTTTTGAAATGTTAAATACTGTCCAGACACTCAATGCATTGCGAACGCGGAGATTAGATCGCATTCGCGGAGAAGAAAAATGGAAGATGTCAAAAATGCCCTTCGCAATCGCAAGGGGTAGGATGCGAACACGAAGGCCTGGGAGTTAAAAGCTACGCGAACGCATGGCCTGTAACGCGATCGCGATTAAGGAAAATGCTGAGGTCCAGAAGTTGCTCTATGTGAACGCGTGTAAGCGCTCGCGAATGCGAAGAACTGACTGGCATAGGTACGCGAACGCGGCAAAGTTTATGCGAACGCGATATGGAAGTAAAAGGTGCTTCGCGAATGCGGATGGTGTTATTCGAACGCGAAGAAGGAACTGGCCTCCCTCCAATATTACACTATGCGAACGCGAGAGGGAGGCCGCGATCGCGTAGAGGAAAAGTCTGTAACAGTTGAGTTCAGTTTTTTTGATATTTTTAACAACACAAAAATGCTCCGTTGAGCATTCGAAACACAACCGAGGCCCTCGGGACCTCAACCAAACCTACGGACATATCCCATAACATCATTCAAACTTGTACCAATCCTTAAACCACCTAAAACAACACCGGAAACTCGAATTAAACAAGGATTTGAGCCTAAGAACTTCAAATTTCATCAAAATACACTTTCGATCAAAAACCTAACCAAAACACGTCCGAATGACCTGAAAGTTTGCACACACGTCCCAAATGACATGACGGAGCTACTGCAACTTCCCGAATTCCATTCCGACCCTCGGATCAAAAACTCACTATCAGACCGGAAACTTCAAAAATTCAAACTTTGGCATTTCAAGCCTAAATGAGCTACAGACTTCCAAAATACGTTCCGAACACGCTCCCAACCCCGAAATCACCTAACGGAGCTAACGGAACCATCAGATTTCTATTCCGAGGTCGTCTTCACATTGTTCCGACTATGGACCACTTTTCAACACTTAAGCTCTCATTTAGGGACTAAGTGTCCCAAAACTCTCTGAAACCCAACACCGAACGTCCCGGCAAACCAAAATAGCAGAAATGAACTTAGGGGAAGCAGTTAATAGGGGATCAGGGCGTTAATTCTTAAGACGACCGGCCGGGTCGTCACAA
>NW_017671515.1:284816-285592 GCF_001879085.1 Nicotiana attenuata
TATGGAGTTAGCGTTATGGAGATCCATCAGGTCACTCTGGCCTATTCTAAAGAACCACTCATCCATTAAAGTGCAAGATGGCCATAAAACCTCCTTGGCTGGGAGATGGATGTTTAAAGGACCTCTTCCCTGATATATATGGCCTGGCACAACATCAACAGAACACAGTGGCTGAAGTGTGGACCCCTCAAGGATGGACACTCATTTTTAGAAGAAACTTGAATGATTGGGAGGTGGCCAGAATGACTGACTCCTACAAACATCTAGAAAAATTCATAGGTTTACAGAGTGGGGTGGACACAATAAAGTGGCAAAGACATCACGGTGGCACTTATATAAGGTGAATGCTACAACCTATGTACTGATTTTATTATAATATACAATATGTTACCTTCTCAAAAAAAACAATACTATGATGACCAATCTCCCAAATGACGGACAAATCAAGTTATACAGTCCATTATTTCTTCTCAAATGTGAATGAGCAATACATATGATGTACCAAAAAATGCATCATGATAGCTGATGATAGGCTATAATTACGTATTTTAGTCGATTATTACACTCAAATTTACTGCACTTTAATTGAGTTTGAGCTTTAATCGCTAGTGTCTTGCACTAACTGTGTGTTTTATGCCTTGTAGGAGTGATTCCGAGCTATATAGATGTTATGGAATGAATTCAAGTGATTTGGAGCTTTGAAATCTGAGTAAAAGCCCAAGGATACAAGCCGGGATCGCGTTTGGGAGCCAACGGATGATAGTTAGAGCGAACGA
>NW_017671516.1:0-97782 GCF_001879085.1 Nicotiana attenuata
GGGTTTCGTTTCTTTATACCTTTTGTTAAAAGTGGGCAGAAATCCTGCCTATAGGATTTAATTATGCTGGTTGAATTATGTGAGCATTATACTGTGCTTAGAAATCCTGCCTATAGGACTTTCATGATCATTTTGATTCTGTATTTTGCATTTGCATAGTAGAGATCCTGCTCATAGGACTTTCGTTCAATTCTATGTATTAGAAATCATGTTCATAGGATCTATACATGTTTTCAACAAACGTGCATTAGCAAGCATGCCTATTGGGTCTTGTTGTTGAATTAACTGTCCTTCCTGGCAATTTGTTTAATTTCTGCCCGCACCCAATTAATATATATCATGCCTATAGGATTTTTAAATCCATTCAAACCTAGAAATCATGCTTATAAGGTTTAAGTCAATTCAGTAATTAGAAAGCATGCCTATAGGAAATAAAATCTATGTTTACGAGTTAAAATCAGTGCTACGCTTATAAACCATGTCTATAGGTCTGTAATTAATAAGCTCGTAGAAATCATGCCTATAGGATCCCGCTCTGAATTCAATCGTTATTGTCAATCACTTAGGCAATCTATATGTAGGACTTAATAACGATTCTGAGTTTATAATTGTGACACATTACTACCTGAAGAGCCAAGATTCATGCTGAATAAAATTAGTAGGCAAACCAAATAGGTCCTAATGCTCGCTTTAACCAAGATGTCTCTACACTCTGTTTCTCACATAGATATCCTACCTATAGGATCCCAAATTAATAAAGTTTGTTGGTTCAATTGCGTGCTTTTGTTGCCTATGTGTGGATGTCAATGTGAGCCCATACTTGTTCTTTATCTTCAAATCCTATTTGTTTTTTTTGTTGCCTAGATTTCACTCTTTTAAGTAACATAGGTTGGTCTAGAACTATCCCAAATAGAGGTCCTAATACCTCTAGGGCCATAGGTAAGGGACGGGTAGTGCACGCATAGGGTACGGTTTAGAATCAACTAGTGCGCTTAATTAACAACTTAAAGATAGTAATTGGGTAGTAAGGAGATGATAGCCTGTGCGCTAATGCTATGAGTAACACCCCGACTTGAGGGAGTTACAAAGTATTGCATGGAATGATCCTATAGGCTAAAAAACTTAGGACCACCCCCTTACACTTCCGTTTAAAATAAATTGAATATTGTATTTGTCCAAATTGTTTTCTTCCCTTTTTAGACTAATTTGCTTAATTTAAGTTCGGCCGGGATCCACCGTTGTGGACCTCGAGGGGTGCCTAACACCTTCCCCTCAAGGTAATTTCGACCCCTTACCCGATCTCTGGTGATGTAGACTGGTTATATGAGTTAATTGCTCTAGGTGCCCTAATGCACCTTAATCCGTTAGGTGGTGACTCTTCCAATTCCCTACCCTCAAAAAAGGAGTTGTCCCCGAAATGTCGAAACCTGATTTCGCAAGAAAAAAGGGACGCGACAGCATGGCGACTCTGCTGGGGATATCTTTAGGCTCTTACCATAACGAAGTTGTTTGTGAATTAGTCTTTAAGCATGTCTTTATTATTCCGTTAATACTTGCACACCTCTTCCACTCAACTTATGTGAATTTATTTGCCTATCTTCATCCATTTATGATTTCTCTTCCCTGTTTTATCACTTTTTATGGAAACTGACTTGTCTCCTTATTTTTCTTTCTTAAATGTCTTTACAATTATTAAATACCGCATTTTATCATTATTCATTGTGCAAATACTTGGCAACATGTTATTTTCTTTTTGCATAACTCCATGCTCAACATCATATTCCACTCGTGTGTACTAATACCATAGCGGCGCTTGATGAGTGTCCGCGATCTTCCTAAAATCACCCTTTATATTTGGAAAGGCGTATTTGCGGTAAAACTAGTCGATCAGCGATGCAGTCGACGGTTCCGTGCCTTTCCCTCTCAAGTTGTCCGCTTGAGGGTACAAGTCTAGACTTCTATAGAAACCTTACTCTGATAATAACTATACATGCATCATGGTCAAACCTAGCCAGGGTTAATATGTTGTCCGCATAATGACCCTCTAAGAAAGCCTTGTCCAAAGTCCACCGGAATTTCCATAATCCCAACAGTCGCAACCATGATATGTGCATTATTTGGAGAGATAAATGTCGACATGCTAATCGTTAATGTGTATGTAGTCGAATCTAGAGGGGGCAAGGGTCTAACTCTGTTTATTTTGCAGAAAGATGAGGCACGAAGTCCTCAGGTTCATCATGGTTCGAAGTTTACCACTGTTGTTGTTAGATTGGTGGGAATACCTTTCACCAAGCAACAAAAACCACATGAAAAGGGTTCTTGGAAATTTACCTTCCTTATTGGACATCCAACCAAACAACATGCTGATCGAAGCTGCTACTATGTTCTGGGATGGAGAAAGAGTTGTATTCCGTTTTGGCAATATAGAAATGACTCCTATTTTGGAGGAAATAGGAGGATTTGCCGGATTACCATGGGATAATCCCGGTCTACTAGTACTGAAAAACCGCACTACTAGGGGGTTTCTGCAAATGATGGGTCTGAGAAAGAATGATGACTTGGAATGCCTGAAGAAGTCCTACATACCCTTCGACTTCCTCTATGAATGATATGGACACAACAAATCTTACCGTATCTTTCACGATAAATTCTCCATCACTTCCCTGGGATGGACTCATCGTAGGGTTTTTGTAATCATCGTCTGCTTTCTAGGAATGATAGTGTTTCCAAGCCAAGGGGACATAATTCACACCAGGTTGGCCATGGTAACCAAAGCTTTAATGGAAGGAATTGAGGGACAAACCTATACTATTGTTCCGATGATTGTAGCAGACATATACCGGGCTCTGGATCGTTGCAAGAAAGGGTTCAAACATTTTGAGGGTTGTAACTTGCTACTGCAGATTTGGTTGTTAGAACATCTTCAGAGGGGTCAATACCGCCATGAGTTTCCACAGAGACCATGGAACGATCACATAGCTTTCCACCACCCTAAAAGAATGAGCTTTATCCTAGACAAATTTGCACAGCCGTAGAATGATACAAAATGGGCAGAGTTTTTCAGCAATTTGACCGAGGACAAGGTTCAGTGGATGTTCGAGTGGTTCCCTACCGATGAATTCATCATCAGATCCAGGGATGTTCTGCATTTGGTGTAGAATGGGTTAAGGGGAATACATCCCTATGTTCCTATCAGGGTAATGAGACAAGGTGGTAGAAAACAAGTCATAACACGAGTCTCCAAAATGAGTCATTACAGAGCCGATTTTCAGGGTGACGCCATTCCATTCAAATGTGAGGCCCAACACATGTGGCACTCGAAGATTATCATGGAAAAGGATACCATCGAGCCAGATCGATATCACGCAGGTCATGTGTATTTCTACCCATCATGGTTAGAAGATAACATAGTGGGAAGAGTCGAGCCAGGGGTTGGTCAAGGAAACAAGCTCATATATGAAGTCGCTGAGGCACAAGTGAAGTATAAGAGGCTGCGCAAGAGAGTCCTTGAATCCGAAGCCAGGCACTTGGAGCAACACAAGTTAGACATAGAGTCAATTAACGAGTGGAAGGAAATAGCTACAAGATCGACAGGAAGTCTGGAGTATTTGGAGCACGGTCTAATGGAACTGGAAGGGAAGATGAGGAAAAGGGTCGCAGACTGTCGGAATGCAGAAGGCAACGAGGGAGGACACCTAGCAAGGGCATACCTGCTGTTGGACATGCACGACCTGGGGAATTTGATCGACGGAGCCAAGAAAGTCAAATATGGGGAAGGTCCCTCCGGGACCAAGTAGATTAGATTTAGCTGTTTTTTTTCTGAAACGTTTTGGAATGTAATAAGGCAAATGCCATTAGTAACTCATTTATTTATTGTCGTTTTTAGGTTCATCTTGTTTATTACATTAATGAAATGAGGCATTTATCGGCATTAAATCTCTCCAAATCTATTTGTCGCTAGGCCTACCTCGGGCATAACGAGGTTCCCCAAATTAGGATGCAAATTTACATACCTGTAATACGTGTTTAAATACTGTAAATGCTTTTTGGAATGCTTACTGACTTGTTTACCTTTTTGCATTTTTCTTTATTTTGATTATTCCCATTCCCCAAGGTTGGTTTGCGCATACTGGCATCGTCAGCATATCACACCAGATCCAAAGGCCCCCCTCCTCCTCCTCCTCCAAGTAATCCGAAAGGCAAGGGAAAAGCTAAGATGGATGATATGAGTGGTATCCGTAAGGAAAAAGCTGAGAATAATGAAACTTCAGACGGTCGAAGTACTCCAGCCCATAATGATTTGGTCCTACGATTGGAACCGAAAATACTAGAATTGCAAGGGGAACTTGAGCAGGTGAACAACTTGGCAAACCTCTCCCTCACCCTAAACGTCCCAGACGTTAACCAACAAAATGCTTAAAACCCAGCACCTCCTCAAAACACACCAAACCAACGTCTGAAAAATCCTCCCGCACCCCATCAATACGCAACACCTCCGAAAATCCTAATCCTCCACCAATACCCACTCCTCCTCAGCATCAACATCTTCCTACTCAATACCCACAAACCACTTACCATACTCCACATAATACCCCACAACCTATCCTTGATCCGCAAAATTCAACTAATGATCACCACAACATTCCAACCCCCGGCACCTACCAAAACAATCCCATATACGTGGAAACCTTACCGCACTCTACTCAGCCAATCTCATACACTCCAGAATCCGCCGAGAAGGACCTGCTCATTAAGAACATGGCAGAGGAACTCAAGAAGCTCACAAGCCAAGTCTAGGGTTTTGAAGGAGGCTAAGGAATTGAGGGTCTGAATTTTAAGGACCTATGCATTCAGCCAGACGTAGAACTGCCGGAGGATTACAAACCTCCTAAGTTCGAGATGTTTGACGGAACGGGTGACCCTAAGGTACATTTGAGAACATACTGTGATAAGCTCGTGGGAGTTGGGAAAGATGAAAGGATTCGCATGAAGTTGTTCATGAGGAGTCTCACTGGAGACGCCCTACCTTGGTACATAAGTCAAAATCTCAAAAAATGGGTCAATTGGGTAAGCATGGCGTTGGACTTCATGGACCGATTCAGGTTTAACATAGAGAATGCACCGGATGTCTTCTACATACAGAATCTCAAAAAGAAACCAACGGAGACTTTCCGCAAGTATGCTACTCGATGGAGGTCAGAAGCTGCAAAGGTTAGGCTGGCACTAGAGGAAGAGCAGATGAACAAATTCTTCGTCAGGGCCTAGGATCCACAATACTATGAATGGCTAATGGTCATCGGGAATCACAAGTTCTCCGACATCATCAAACTCGGGGAAAGGATTGAAGAAGGCATCAAGAGTGGGATGGTAACCAATTTTGAGGCATTGCAGGCTACGAACAAAGCATTAAATTCAGGGGGTATATAAAAGAAGAATGAAGTAGGGACAGTGATGGTGGCCCAAGGTCCAAAATCTCCACTCACATACAAAACACCTCCACCCACATACCAACCTTCACCTCCCAGATATTCTCAACCCGTTACCGCCTATCACACTTATAACACCCAGCCAGCCTATTACCATTCACCTCCAACCCGCCAATACTATCGAAAACCCAGACCCAATTTTGATCGCAGGCCGCCCAGACAATATACCCCTATTGCTGAACCCATTGACCAACTATATGAAAGATTGAAGGCTGCCGGATATGTTACCCCTATTCCTGCTGTTGCCATGGAAAACTCCTCCCAGTAGGTCTACCCAAACAAAATATGTGCATACCATTCTGGCATGAAAGGGCATACTATTGATGAATGCCGCACTCTGAAAGAGAAGATTCAAATCCTGATTGGTACCAAAGTCATACAAGCAAAGGAAGCCGCACCAAATGTCCGCAATAATCCCCTCCCAGATCATAGAGGTGAAGGAGTAAATGTAATAGAAACCGATGAAGAATGGGATCCTGAAGGGTCGATTGGGCTCATTCGGGAAGGTGATGGCCCTAAACCTGCAGTCACACTCACACATATTGTGGTACAGATACAGCCACCAGTCGACGTTGAAGTAGCCGCATCAGTCCCATTTGAAATTGAAGTAACTGCACCTGCAACTACAGCTACTCCACTTGAAGTAGAAGTAGCCACACCCTTCACTGTGACGGTGGCACCCACACCACCTTTCAAGTCCAACGCCATACCCTGGGATTATGTTGCCGAAGCTAGGGGAAAAGGAAAAGCAAAAATGGAAGAGTCTGGTGCTGCACAGGGGATGACCAGAACTGGAAGGATCTATACACTCGAGAATTTAGGAGGAACAAGCAAGGAAGCTGCTACCAAACAACTCGTTATTGAATCTGGTCCAGATGATCTTTGGAGGAAAGTACAGGCAAGAGAATACTCTGTCGTTGATCATATGAACAAGACTCCGGCGCAGATATCCATCCTGTCGCTGCTACAAAATTCTGAGGCGCATAGGAATGCCCTGATGAAGGTGTTGAATGAAGCTTTTGTTCCTAACAACATCACCAGTGGAGAGATGGACAACATGGTGGGGCAAGTACTGGAAAGCCACAAGATCACCTTTCACGAGGATGAACTACCACCTGAAGGATTAAGTCACAACAGGGCACTGCACATCACAGTATATTTTGAGGACAAATTCATCGCCAGAGTCTTAACAGATGGGGGTTCAAGCCTCAACATTTGTCCATTGACTACTCTAAAAAGGTTGGGAAAAGATTTCCATGAGATACGAGCAGGGAGTATGAATGTGAAGAAATTCAATGGGTATCAAAGGGCCACAATTCGGGCAATTAACCTTTGTTTGCAGATGGGCCCGACTTGGTTCGATGTTGAGTTCCAAGTATTAGACATATCTGCTACGTACAATCTATACATGCCGCTGGAGCTGTGGCTTCTACGCTACACTAGGCCGTGAAGTTCGAATGGAACCATCAGGAGGTAGTCATTCACGGAGATGGAAGTAATACTATTTACACCAGTCAAACTGTTCCGGTTGTCGAGAATAGAAGAAAGCTGGGTGGAGAAACTTATCATCGCATCGAGCATGTCAATGCGATTGAGAAAGATAAATGGTGGAGTAGCAAAGTAGAAAGCATACTGGCATGGTCCGGGTATGAACCCGGTAAAGGGCTTGGGAAGAATCTCCAAAGCATCACTAAGCCAATACAACTAAAGCATCATGGCACAACTTTCAGGCTTGGGTATCAGCATACCTGGCAGGAGTATGATGATTGGTCGCTACCATGGTAGTGGTCCCTATTACCCTCTCGAGCAGTCGGTGTCGCATCTATGTCAGTCCTTTCACCAGGCCGACACAATATGGGGATCTGCAGAGGAGGAAGCTTTGGCTGGGCTGAGGAACCTATTTCTAGAACATGAGGGCATGGATTGCAATGTGATAGTTGAGGAGGAGGAGGAAGAAGGCCTTACCATTTAGATAGTGGAGAGGGGAGCATTCCTCAGGAACTGGACCGCCACGCCATCAAGGGCCAGACGAGTCCCGGGGTAGCATGGCTACTAATGTTCTTTGAAAAAAAAAACAACAAGTCTTTTCTTTGAGCATTTAGTTTTTAAGCTATCCTCCTTTCAGTATTTTGTTTTGGAAAACATTGTTTTGAAGTTATTCAGATGATATTTCATTTAACATTTCAGCATTTATCAAATGATTTGATGTGTTATTATCGTTATCTTTCATATCTTTCTTCTACAACATTACTATTTCTTACCTTGATGAACCAACGACTGTGACATGTAATGAGACAACGCGACATAAGGATAGTGACTCGGAAGAAGAGGATGAAATACCTGAGGAAGTTATCAGAGAAGTCGAGAATTTTGAGAACAAACCTAAGTCCAACCTAGACGAAACTGAGGCCATCAATTTGGGAGATTCTGAAACCATCAAAGAAACTCGCATAAGCATTCACCTATCACCGTCAGAAAAGAAAGAATACACTCGTTTCCTTAATGAATATGAGGATATTTTTGCATGGTCATATGATGACATGACTGGCCTGAGCGCATCCATAGTGGCCTATAAGTTGCCTACCAATCCAATGTGTCCGTCGGTGAAGCAGAAACTCAAAAAATTCAAACCCGGCATGAGCCTAAAAATCAAGGAAGAAGTTACTAAGAAGATCAAAGCCAAAGTCCTCAGAGTAGTTGTGTACCCAACCTGGTTAGCCAACGTTGTACCGGTAAGATGGGAAAGTCAGGGTGTGTGTTGATTATCGGGATTTAAACAGAGCAAGTCCCAAGGACGATTTCCCACTGCCAAACATACACATTCTGATTGACAATTGCTCCAAGCATGAACTCCAAACCTTTGTAGATTGCTTCGCGGGTTATCATCAGATTTGGATGGATGAAGAAGACGTAGAGAAAACAGCTTTCATTACACCATGGGGGGTATACTGCTATAAAATGATGTCGTTCGGTCTGAAGAATGCTGGGGCCACCTATATAAGAGCCATGACAACCATCTTCCATGATATGATACACAAGGAAATAGAGGTATATGTTGACGACGTCATCATCAAATCCAGGAAAGCCATAGATCACATAGCAGACTTGAGGAAGTTCTTTGACAGGCTACGGAGGTACAATTTAAAACTGAATCCCGCAAAATGTGCATTCGGGGTTCCTGCTGGAAAATAGTTGGGATTCATCGTCAGCCGCCCAGGAATTGAGCTGGACCCATCAAAAATTAAGGCCATCCAAGAGTTACCACCACCAAAGAGAAGAAGGACGTGATGAGATTCTTGGGATGCCTCAATTAAATCAGCCGCTTCATAGCACAGCCCACAGTAATATGTGAACCCATCTTCAAAATGTTGAGAAAGGACGCTGAAACCAGTTGGACTGAAGATTATCAAAGGGCTTTTGACAAAATCAAGGAATACCTGTCCACGCCTCCAGTCCTAGTCCCGCAAGAACCCGGGAGACCTTTGCTACTGTATCTGTCCGTACTAGATGGGGCTTTCGACTGTGTTTTGGGACAACATGACGAGACAGGAAGAAAGGAGCAAGCCATATAGTACTTGAGTAAGAAGTTCTTACCTTATGAAAACGGTACTCTCTGCTAGAACGCACTTGCTGCACTTTGACATGGACAGCTCAGAAATTGAGGCATTATTTCTGTGCCTGCACCACATACCTCATATCAAGGATGGATCCTCTGAAGTACATCTTTCAGAAGCCTATGCCCACCGGGAAGTTAGCCAAATAGCAAATACTGCTGAGTGAGTTCGATATCATCTATGTAACTCAAAAGGCAGTCAAAGGACAAGCTTTGGAAGACCATCTTGTTGAAAATCTTGTAGGAGGAGAATACAAACCACTAAAGACGTATTTTCCTGACGAATAAGTGTCATTCGTAGGAGAGGACATTGCTGAAGCCTACGACGGTTGGACAATGTTTTTCGATGGACCTGCAAACTTCAAAGGAGTGGGTATTGGAGCGGTCTTGGTGTCAAAGATAGGTCAATACTATTCGGTATCTGCAAATCTTAGGTTTTCATGCACCAATAATATGGAAGAATATGAGACTTGCATCATGGGACTCAATTTGGCCATCGACATGAATATACAAGAGTTGCTGGTAATGGGTGATTTGGATCTCCTGGTACATCAGGTTCAAGGAGAATGGGCTACGAAAAACACCAAGATACTACCATACCATATCATGTGCAAGAACTGATGAAGAGGTTCACGAAGATAGAATTCAAACATGTTCCAAGAATCCAGAAAGAGTTCGCAGACACACTGGCTACTTTGTCATCAATGATATGACATCCAGACAAGAATTTCATTGATCCCATTCCGGTGAGGATCCATAATCAGCCGGCATACTGTGCCCATGTTGAAGAAGAAATGGATGGAAAACCCTGGTTCCACAGCATCAAAGAGTACTTGGCAAAAGGAGAATACCCAGAGCAGCAAACCATACTCAGAAATGCACACTTTGGAGGTTGTCCAATCAGTTCTTCCAAAGCGGAGGAACACTGTATAGAAGAACTCCTGATCTGGGACTATTAAGGTGTGTTGATGCCAAAGAGGCTTCCAAATTGCTCAAGGAAGTACATGCCGGAACCTGTGGACCACATATGAACGGTTTTGATCTAGCCAAGATGATACTCAGAGCCGGATACTTCTGGATGACTACGGAAATAGATTGTCTCCTGTATGTCCAGAAATTCCACCAATGCCAGATACATGCAGACATGATACGGGTGCCGCCAAACGAAATCAATACAACAAGTGCACCTTGGCCTTTTGCTGCCTGGGGAATGGATGTCATTGGTCCGATCGAATCAACTTCTTCAAACGGGCACAATTTCTTTTTAGTGGCCATCGATTACTTCACAAAATAGGTAGAGGCTGCATCTTACAAAGCGGTAACCAAGAAAGTTGTCGCAGATTTTGTCAAGGATCGTATTGTCTGTCGATTCGGGGTCCGAGTCCATCATCACTGATTATGCCGCCAATCTCAACAGTGACCTAATGAAATCCATGTGTGAAACTTTCAAAATCAAGCACAAAAACTCCACGGCATACAAGCCTCAAATGAACGGAGCCGTGGCAGCTGCCAACAAGAACATCAAGAAGATACTAAGGACAATGGTGAAAAATCACAAGCAATGGCACGAGAAGTTACCATTCACCTTATTGGGATACCTTACCACAGTCCGCACATCAACCGGGGCAACTCCCTATTTACTGGTTTATGGTACCGAAGCTGTCATTTCTGCCGAGGTGGAAATTCCTTCTTTAAGGATCGTACAAGAAGACGAACTCGGTGACGCAGAATGGATAAGGAGTCGCAATGAGCAGCTAGCCCTCATAGATGGGAAAAGAATGAACGCTGTGTGTCATGGTCAGCTTTACCAGAACAGAATGTCCAGAGCCTTCAACAAAAGAGTCAGACCAAGACAATTCACACCGGGGAAGCTGGTGCTGAAACGAATCTTCCCACATCAAGATAAAGCCAAAGGGAAACTTTCACCTAACTGGCAAGGTCCTTACATGGTTCATCGGGTACTAACAGGATGAGCACTCATACTTGCAGAGATGGACGGAGAAGTCTAGCCAAAAACTATTAATTCAGATGCAGTCAAAAGATACTATGTGTAAACCATTTATGTTTCTTCATCTAATGAAACTGAACTACGCTTGACCTAATTCCCATTTAAGAGGGGATACGTAGGCAGCCCTGTGATTCGGTCACATCTTAATAAAATCTTCATTTCCCCCAGAACCAGAAACTAGGGCAGAATTTTGAGGAGGACCCTCAAAATTCCAGAGCAAGTCCGCCGACGTCACCATGTGCAAGACAGTCAGTAAATCGGTTAAGAAACTGGGGAGAATTTTGAGAAGGATTCTCAAAATTCGGGATCAGGTCTAACAAATTTCGTCACGTACAGAACGGCCGAAGGATCACTTACTAAACTGGGACCCTCAAAATTCTAACGCAAAGAAAGCCGGGAGGTCTCTAAAAGTGTCACAATCATTAGTTCATCCAATTTACTTGATATTATATACCACTATGTTTTCCAAAATAACTCTATTTCATCAAATAAGTGCATATTTTTCGAGAAATTTATTTCTATGTTAGCAAGGTGTTACCCATGGTAACTTAAGCAAGATCTCCGGAGCGAAGCAAAGCAAAGCAAGCAGACAAAGGCACGAACCAACCTCCCTTACAGAACTCACGATTTTTCTTTGGATGCAGCCACAATGAACATGACAGGAGCACTCGCAAGTATACACATACCTAAATCACTATCTTCATAACAGCGAGGCTGCCAAATGCAAATATATCTCCAGCTAAGAAATATTCTGCTCCAACTCACTATTTATTCCATTTGCATGAGACTAAGCCCTGTCTCAAATCTTGCATGAGGCTATGCCCCGCCTCCATATTTGCATAAGGCTAAGCATTGCCTTCTCTTTGCATGAGAGTAAGCCCTATCTCGATCTTTGCATGAGGCTAAGCCCTGTCTACATATTTGCATAAGGGTAAGCATTGCCTTCTCTTTGCATGAGACTAAGATGTGTCTGGATCTTTGCATTAGGCTAAGCCCTGCCTCCATATTTGCAAAAGGCTAAGCATTGCCTTTTCTTTGCATGAGACTAAGCCTTGTCTTAACCTTTGAATGAGGCTAAGCCCTGCCTCCATACCTGCATAAGGCTAAGCATTGCCTTCTCTCTGTATGAGGCTAAGCCCTGCTTCCATATTTGCATAAGGCTAAGCATTGCCTTCTGTTTGCATGAGAGTAGCGTTGTCTCAATCTTTGCATGAGGCTAACCCTGCCTTCATATTTACATAAGGCTAAGCATTGCCTTCTCTTTGCATGAGACTAAGCCATGTCTCGATCCTTGCATGAGGCTAAGCCCTGCCTCCATATTTGCATAAGGCTAAGCATTGCCTTTTCTTTACATGAGACTAAGCCTTGTCTCAACCTTTGCATGAGGCTAAGCCCTGCCTCCATAACTACATAAGGCTAAACATTGCCTTCTCTTTGCATGAGACTAAGCACTGTCTCCCTTTGCACAAATGTTGCTCCAGTCTAAATATTGCATTATCCTCTTCTCTCGGGGCTAAGCTCTGCCCCCCAAAGAAGACTAAGCTTTGTCTTGTTATTGTTGATACTCAATTTTTTCCTATATTTTTTATATATGCAAAATACTTTCAAAATAGCATGTACAGGCATATATAAGCATGCGCCAAAGTTTTGGTATTTTTCCTTTATTTTTAAGATTTTAAAACCCATTTATTGTCTATTTTAATAGTACAAAATTCAATAATTATTTCCAAACTAGCATTTTTTAGTGAATAATTTATTTCATTCTCATATTTACCCTAAGATATAATTGGGGTAATTTTGTATATTTTTATACATTTATTTGGTATTTTTAAGCTAATTGCATATAATTGTAATTATAGCCTATTTTACGATTAACAACATTCTATAATTATAAAATCACTTTTAGTATTTTTACATTAATATTTATATGTTATTAATTGGTCCAGTACCTTTAATTTATTTTCAAGTCATTTTTTACTATTTTTATAAATTAAAAGGGGAAAATTGGCTATTTAAATGACAGCCCTTTTGTATTTCAATTTAGCCCAAATTGGACCCCCAATCTCAACCCCAAAATCCCACGACCCAATTCTATTATAACCCGACCCATACCCTTTCTATCATACCCGAACCCGGTCCCAATTTAACCCATTTAATCCCAGCCATTGATCTTTTAGATCAACGGCTCCCCTCATCCCTTTTCTTTTTTAATTCAAAGGACCCCTTACCCTACCTCATTTTCTCCTCAGTCGCCGCCTCTGAAACCCTCCACTCTCTCAAACTCTCTCAAGGGTTTTCAAACCCTAGCCGCCTCTTGCCGTCTCAGACCAGAGATCCACCGGAATCTATGGCCACCAATGCTATGGGGATCTCACACCCACCCCCTAGTGCTCTTATACACCGGCTTTCTGAAGATTCAAGGCCTGACCTTGAAGATCTCTACCCAGATCTCCTTCGATTCAGAGTTCTATGGTATCGTGGACGTTCGAGCCTGAGTCTAACTTCTCCGGCTTAGATCCACGAGTTTTCCAGGCCTTTCTCACTTCTAGGTTTCTTCTGAAACCCTAACCTTTCGAGGTTCTTCTGATTTCTCTAGATCTGTCCTAGATCTGTGTTTATCTTGGGGTCTCAAACGTTTTCTTAAAAGTTTCTTTCAAAACATGCTTTTTAACCTTTTCATCTTCCCCGATTTAGGGTTTCTTTGATCTTATAACATGCTCTACTGTGATTCTACTATATGTTTCTTCTACTATGTTTCTTCTATGATCCTTATGTGCTTCTTCTACTGTGTTTCTTCTACCTTGTTCTTACGAGTTAATCTACTGTATGTTTTGCATGATTGTTCTTTATTATGTTATTCATGAGTTTCTTCTACTGGGAAATACGTGTTCCTTTATGATTTCTCCTCTTATTCCGTTAATATTTTTGCCTGACTTACTTGTCTTCATCTCTAGACTCGATTAATGGTAAAAACCCTAGAATTTGGGGTTCATTCGAGTTTTGAGGTTATTTGTTATGTGATTTGTTTGTTTCTTATCTCTGAACGTATTGATTTCAAAACCCTAGTCTCTTTGGACCTATTTGAGTTCCTGAAGTTGCTTCCTCTACTGTTCGACTGAGTTTCGAGATGTTTATGTCAACTTTGTTTCTTCATACGATTCTGACCTCTTTACTTGACCTTTCGCATGTTATCTGGTATTCCCTCTTCTCTGAGATGACTACCAGGTTCCTATGGTCCTCTACTCACTGATTTTCTTTGATTGCATGACACTCTTCTTTGTCTTAAATCCAGCCTCGCATGCTTAATGTTTATGCACTCTTTATAGGTCAAATTTCCCTCTCAAAATAACCTTGATTGTGGACTGATTTCAAATCTCTTTGTGTAATTCTGATTGCACTCTTGAATTGATTCTTTCCTTTATTGTTTTGATTTCCTTTGTTTCTTGGACTTGTTGAAATATTTTCCTTTCGACCCTGCCTTTCTACTTAAGTTGATTTGATCCCATTACCTTAATTACATTAGTATGGGATTCTTACGACCTTTCCTTAATTAAGGTCTAATGAACTTAACCCCTAATACATGTGGTATACTCATACTGTGCTGAAAATATTTCCTTATTTGTCATGTCCAGCCCTACATGATTTCATTCCTTATTTAACACTTGCATGCTACTGTTTGGTTTAATTGCTTTATTAAAGGAAATCTTTGATACTGATTTGATTTTAATAAGACATATATTCCTCCAATTATGTCTGAATTACAATCTTTACCTTATTTTTGCATGTTTCCCACACTATAAATACCTGCTCTTTTATTAGCACCCGACACAAAAAAAAGAAGAAAAAACACTGGAGTCTTTTCTGAACTCACACTCACACACAAAGTATTCTCTCTTGCTGTTTGTACTGTGGCTTCTTTGCAAGACTTCTGCTCTCTTTTGCCTGTCTCTTTCTGAAACTGGTACGCCTTTATTTAAACTTTTGCCTCATCCCTATGTGTTTATTCTATAGTCTCATTCTTTTGTGTGGTTTGCTGTTCATGCTTCGTAACTTATGCTAAGTATTTTTCCTTTCTTTGCTTCTTTTCTCATATGAATCCCTACCCCTAATCCCCTTTATGTGTTGAGTTGAAACCTTGGCCTGGCAGTATCCCAATTACTGCCCAGACCATGGTTTGACCTTTAATAGGTCCTGACTCTCTAATGTTTTGCTAGTGGGCTGGTCAGGGGTGTGCCAGCATTCTATGTTGCTGGGCATGACCACCAGCCTGCCTTGGCATCCCTTAATTCCCTCTATTGCACTTACACTTGTTCCTAGATTCTAAGTCTGCCCCCCTCCAGTGAGCCTTGCCTTGGGACCTTGAGTTCCCTCTGAACTTGGACATTGGAGGGCTGACCCTTCTACACTGCACTTTAATTCAGTTTTGTAATGATATCTGGGTGTAAGCATTGCTTGTAGTTCTTGAAACTCCTTGGAACTTTGACACATTCCAGATAAGAGAAAGGCCTTGGAACTTGATCTCGGCAGTTGGCTCATATCATGTTGTTAGACCTTGGGTCTGAATTAGGCTCCTTGGATGCAACTTAAAAAGGGGAGAGTTATCTGTGTATGCATAAGAGTAGATATCCTGCCTATAGGAGTTTTCTTTGAATTTCTGCACTTTCACATATAGAAATCATGCTTATTTCTGCACTTTCATCTATAGAAATCATGCTCACGGGAATTCTGCACTTTCATATGTAGAAACCATGCTCATAGGAATTCTGCACTTTCATATGTAGAAACCATGCTCATAGGAATTCTGCACTTTCATATATATAGTAATCTTGCTCATAAGAACTCTGCATATCATATAGATATCCTGCTCATAAGAATTCCGCATGTAGGAACCATGTCTTTAAGATTCTGCATTTTTGTATCTATCATTAGGCAAATAGTTATAGGTCAAAATAATAATCAATTGCATCCTAGATACCATGCTCGTAGGATTTTCTGCACTCTTGCCACGCCTGTAAAAAGTGTGTAAAATTAACAACGCTAGAAAGCATGCCTATAGGAACTATCAACCTAATCTGAATCACTCGTTTTTAAGATTAGTCCGTCAGTAGTAACCAAATGCAGAACTCGTATCATTCTATTAAAACTGGCAACTTTCAGTAATCAGTTCACTTCCTTATTCCTGAAACCAGTAGATGCCATCACCTAGGCAAACAAGTAAGTAGTTAATTAATTGCACCAGTCTTCAATAAGTTACAGCCAGGCGAGCCTAATGCGAACTTCTTGTCTAAAAATATGTAATGAACCAGCCTGCCTAACGTTAAGCCTAATTTGTACCTAATCAGTATATGTAAGACGTGCTAAACTACATGATTTCTGTGATTAAAGGAGGTTTGTCTGAGCCTTAATTGCTTTTGTGCTCCCATAACTGTCTTATGTGTTATGCCTGACGCCTTAGTATTTTAACCTTTTGAACCTCTTAAAATCCAAGCTCCCTCCCCTTAGGATTAGTGGTCCTAAAGTCTCTAGGACTGATAGGTGGGACGGGTAATAGCACGCTGTAGGTAACGACACCATTTTGCGCTTAATACCTTATCGGGGCGGGAAGGGTAGACATGGAGATGATGATCACACGATAACACTACGCGTACGATTGGTTACCGGTGTTGTGTGGATGATCTATGTGATTTATAAACCTAGGACCCCTTGCCCTATGTTACTTTGTTTAATATCAATAAATTCTGTCTTTTCAATTACCCAAAACTCCCCTTTACTTTTTTTTACTGCATTATCCCTTTTCCTTCTTTGTTTATAAATTCCAACATGCTTGTTAGCAACCCATATGTGTAAATTTATTGGCATACTTGTTTACATTAAAGTCACAACATAGCATGGCCGGGAACCACACTAGTGGATCTTGAGGCGTGCGTAACACCTTCCCCTCGAGATAATTTCTAGCCCTTACCTGAACTCTTGTTTTCCAATTCAAAACCCTTCTTAGTGTCCTAATGAACTCAATCATTAGGTGGCGACTCTTCAATTCCAAAAACCCAATTCCCAAAAGGGAATAGAGTTGTCCTCCCGAATGTCGTAAACCCGATTTCGCGAGAAAAAGGGGGCGTAGACGGTTATCACTTTTGGCATCATGTCTCTACACTTCATGGGCTGATGTATAGCCAACCTGTCCAAAGGCGTCATAGTCCAAAGAAATCATCCTCATAGCCCGAAGACACCATGTCATGGCCTGAGGATCTCTCAATACTGCACATCATTATTCAAAGGCGTCATGGTTCAGAGGCACCATTCTCATGGCCCGAGAATATCAGTTCATGGCCTGCGAATCCCTTATCTCATGATTCATGGCCCGGAACGTCATTGTCTAAGGACGTCATTCTCACTGTCCAAAGACAACCTTCATAGTCCAAAGGGAAATTGCATCATGTTTAAATTCTCGCAATAATCTATATACTCGCATGCGTTGTGTTTTTGAATTTTGCAGGTGACCCAGGAATTAACCGTTCTTCAAACGGTAGCAACCTTCGCTACGTTTTCAGCTCGTACCATTTACACTTTGCCATTATTTCAAATGTAACCGACTCCTATCAATTACTCGCCTTTACTCTATGACCGTCAGATATCTGCCCTGTGATACATCCGTTACATTTCAGATTCACATTTCTAACTCCACATAAACCCATCCGATACTATCTTTCCCAAAAGAACCCTTTTTGAAACACACGACCGTTCCTATAACAATTCCATCGATTTCACTCACCGTTGGGTCCAGAACTACACACGACCTGATTCCTATAAAACCAGGGATATGTAGGTAGTTCCGAGACCAGGGTTCCGCCTATATTTTTAAAAAAAACCCCATTCTGTCAAAATCGATCATCATTTCTTTACGCGGCAAGTCTTTCATCCTTCCCGGATAAAGAGGGGCAGCTGTTGATACCCAATTTTTCCTCATATATTTTAAATATTTATAATTAGAATACAAACATGCATAAGTGTTTTTATAATTTTCCTATAATTTTAAAGGCTTTAAATCAATTTATTTCTTCATTTTTTATTATACAAGTATCCAATAATTATCCCTCATATTATTTTGTGATGATTTAATCATCTAAATTCATCATTTATGCCCATATATTGTATAAATATTTTAATTGCATTTTTTATAATTGCATTTGCATTTTTAAGGCTAGAATTGCATATTTTGCAATAATAGCCCATATATATGTATAATTATATTATCTATACGAAAAAATGACTCATATACAAATGACATTTTTTATTATTTACTAATTATTTTTATAAATTATATTATTAATTTAATTGGGTATTTAAAATCTAGCCTTTTTCTAATTAAATTCGGACCTAGCCTAACCCAATTACCCTAGCCCAATACACTAACCAGCCCAATACCCCATACCCATCCAACCCAGTACCCAACCTGTTCATTACATCCCGACCCAAAACCTTTGAATTAGGACCGTTGATCTCTGATGTCAACGGTCCACATCACCTCGACCCTTTTAAATCAACCTAACCCAACTAAATCCTAATCATTTCACCCCACCAGCTGTCTCTATACACTCCCTCTCACCTTTTCCTCTCAAAACCCTAGCGCCGTCACCCTTAACCCCTTTCGATTCCAGCCAGATATGGAATCAATCGGGGATTTTCTTACCTTATTTATCCTTTCTCGTTGTTGGTTACTCGTTTATGGCATAACATAATTGCTTGCCAAACTTTGCAAGCCGATTTTTCTTATTCCGGACCAGATCTGGTTCGAACCTTCATTCTTTTTTCATCTATGTTCATTCTTCGCCTTTTGGTGTGAATCTCTGAGATTTGGTTCGATTTTTTCATTTACCCTAAAGCTAGGGTTCAAATCTTTTCAAAATCTGTTATAGTTCCTCTATTTAGTTTCCATTAATGTTTCCATATATCTATTCTATGCATCTTTGTTATAGCATTCCTTTGGTTATTTACGCTGATTTTTACTTACCTTAAATTAGGGTTTAGATCTTTCCAGATCTAAAATGAGTTTTATTCTTTTGTATTTTTCCTTTAATGTTCCAGCATATCTATCTCTATGTTTATAATTTCTTTACTATTTCAGACCAATTTCCTTTACCCTAAAATTAGGGTTTCGATTTTCAATAAATGAACCAAATCTGTTGTTTCATCTCCGTCTATCTATTATAGTTCCTTTATTACTTCTGAATTTTTCACTTACCGTAATTATTTCCGTCTATAGGTCTTTGTATTTCTGCCTATTTTTCTAGGGTTTCGATTATCTAATTATCTCTCTTAATGTTTCTGTCTATCTGTCCTTAACTCTGGTGTTAATTGTCATTAATTTTTACTTACCCCAAATTAGGGTTTGGAAATCTTTGCTAAGATTCCAACTTTTCCTTTCATGTACGATACTGATATTGCCTTATTCTGTTCGATTTGCCCGTTCTCATTATTTCCTTATGTATACGGCTAAAATCGGAGAGTCCAAATTTATGTTCATTATGACGCTCCATAGCCCGTCTCCAGAAGGCTCGAGGAATGACTCGGGGTTCGACCCCGAGGGTTCTCTATGCTCTACCTCGGGACAGTGCAGATCGGTGGCTATTTTGGATAAGCGGGAAATTCCCAAAGCAAGTGGTTAGAGCTGACCAGTTCTACAAGGATAGTACAAGTCCGTACCGTAGCATTAAATGGATGTACCAGCCGTGTATCTTTATAGTAAATGGTTGTACCAGCCACATAAACTTTGTAATAAATGCACCTGTACTGTATTGGGATTCCCCCTCCTATAAAAAGGGGACCCTTGTCATTTTTTGCGCACAAGATATTGAATACAAGAACAAGAACATTCTCCGTTCTCTAACTTAATCATTCTCCATTATCTTTCCTTTGATTTATTGCTTGCATTTGTTGTGTTTCACTGATTGTTTCTTCATTTATTACTCATCATTGATCATAAAGAGCCACCATCAAGTCTTGCGGAACTGTTAGTCCTTCATCGATCATCCCTGATCGAGCTTATCTGCTCGACCTCGAGGCCCAGCTCAGGCTAGCTCAAGGCCCTGATTCACGGCCATTCGGTTTGCATTGCACACTGCCTTCAAGCTCTTATCTCACTTTTCTAACTCACACTTAGCATCTATCTCCTATCAACTAGCATTAATATAAATCACGTATTTTTAGAACCACAAAATCAAATTTAATTGTAATTACCATTTTAAAGGTAAACAGTTTGGCTCCCACCGTGGGGCTAAAAATAATAGTCATTGTTTTCGTGCTGGTTTACTAAAAAATACTTGTTATTCTTCACACTTTTTCTTGCCCAAGAATCTATGATTCCAGGACAAAATGCCCAACTCGGTGAATGCACATGAAAACACCGGTCTTGAGGATCATGGAGAGAATGGTGTTGTTGTTCCAGGCGCCGGTGTACCACTGCGAAACCCTGAGGATGCACCAGAACCAATTCCCGTAGATGTGGGCTCACGCAACGCCCAACACGTCGACATAAGCTCCCACACTAACAGGAGTATACGCTAAGAAAACCAACAAGAAGCTCAAAGAACCCCAGCTTGGGAGGAATGAGAGGTTAGCCTTCACGTCATTTTTGAGATGTTGCAGGCACAACAGCTGGTGATTGCGCAACTGCAAAGTCACTAAAAAAATCCAAGCACAGCAGCACCGGAAACAGCTCCTCGAGTCGAACAGGTACCGAAAATATCGAGCAACAACAGGTCAGCAGACGACCCCACTATTATAAAGATGCTCGAGGACCTCACAAAGAGGATTGAATCGGGCGAAAAGAAGATAGAAGCTAATGACAAAAAGGTGGAGACCTACAATTCAAGGGTCGATCAGATCCCGGGCGCGCCCCCGATCCTGAAGGGTGTAGATTCAAAGAAACTCGTACAAAGGCCATTCCCATCGAGTGATGCTCCAAAACCCATCCCGATGAAATTCAGAATGCCCGATCACCCGAAGTACAACGGAACCTCGGACCCCAACGAGCACATCACTGCCTGCACTTGTGCTTTAAAGGGAAATGGCCAGAAGGACGACGATATCGAATCCGTCCTATTGAAAAAGTTCGGAGAAACACTTTCAAAAGGGGCCATAATGTGGTATCACAACCTATCCCCGGATTCCATAGACTCGTTTGCCATGCTGGCGGATTCTTTTATAAAGGCACATGTCGGTGCCATCAAGGTTGCTACAAAGAAATCCGATGTCTTCAAAATCAAACAGAGAGAAAATGAGATGCTGCAGGAGTTTGTATCTCGCTTTCAAATGGAGCAAATGGAATTACCACCGATCTCCAATGATTGGGCAGTGCAGGCCTTCACCCAAGGTTTGAACGAACGAAGCTCAATAGCTTCGAAGCACCTAAAGAAGAACTTGGTTGAATATCCCACCGTGACTTGGGCGGATGTCCACAACCGGTATCAGTCAAAGATTAGGGTAGAGGATGACCAACTAGGAGCCCCCTCGGGCTTAGTATATCCTAGCAGGCTCCTATCAAAGGAACTAAGGCCAAACAGGGAAAGATATCGATCGTACACTGAAGATGAAAGAAGCGTCCCAAGGCGTAACATACCCCGAAACGACCGGAGGGTATATCGAGGTCAGAAGCCTCGTGGACACGTGAGCAGAGCCGGATTTGACATACACGTGGGACCGACGGAGGCACCCCATTTATCTGAGTACAACTTCAACGTTGATGTTTCAGACATCATGTCGGCCATAGGTAAAATCAAAGACACCAGGTGGACAAAACCCGTACTATCATATCCATCACAAAGGAACCCTAACCTGGTGTGCAAATTTCACGGCACACACGGCCATAGGACCGAAGATTGTAGACAGCTCCGAGAAGAAGTAGCCCGACTAATCAACAAAGGGCATCTCTGAGAGTTCCTCAGCGACCGAGCAAAAAATTAATTTCGAGAAAGAGAGGCGAACAAGAAAAATGAAACAGAAGAGCCACAACATGTCATCCACATGATCGTTGGAGGAATCGATATCCCGCAGGAACCTATTGTCAAACGAACAAAAATATCCATCACCAGGGAAAAATGAACTCTAGGTTACATACCCAAGGACGCTCTCACATTCAGCGAAGAGGACATCAAGGGCCTGTCTCAGCCTCATAACGACGCATTGGTAATTTCTTTTCTTGTGAATACATTTCAAATTAAACGTGTGCTTGTGGATCCAGGTAGCTCGGCCAACATTATCAGGTCGAGAGTGGTGGGCCAACTCGGACTGCTCGACCAGATCGTGCCCGCCTCTCAATTCCTCAACGGATTTAACATGGCGAGCGAGACAAGGAAAGGGGAAATCACCCTCTCGGTCAACGTTGCTGACACAATCCGAAATGTCAAGTTTCATGTTATCGAAGGAGACATGAGGTAGAATGCCCTGCTCGGATGGCCATGGATACACTACATGAGACCAGTACCATCGACCCTTCATCAAATGATGAAGTTTCCAATAAAGGACGGAATACAAATGGTATACGGGGAACAACATGCAGTATGAGAGATGTTCGCGGTGCACGATGTGGCACCGGCACCGACACCTTCAACATCGAAGGAGCCAAAAGATAAGCAAGCAACGAAGTAGCAACCACAAGCTGCATTCTCGGCTGCACCCGAGTGAATGAACAAAGGACCGTACCTCATCCTCGGAGCGAGCAGTCGAAGCATATCAAGGCTCGAAACGCCATCACCACTATGGTATAACCGTCTCCCTTTATATTTACGTATTATACTAACTTGTGTGCAGGTCTTCGGTTAGGAAAATCAATGTACCTTCTAGCTTGAAGACCTTAGGTTTTAAAGCATGTGTTGCACTCTTTTCCTTCGATCGGATTTTATCCCAAGAAGGTTTTTAACGAGGCAACACCTATATGTTACCTGAGGAGAACTCAACAAGTATTCAAGGCTTCTCTTCAGTCAACCTCGAATACTAGGGGGCATCCCCCTGGGAGGTCACCTCTCTGGAGAAATCAAGATGAGCCAAAGAGGATCTTGATAGAAAAATGATGTATCGGGCCAAACGGTCAAATAAATCGTGTCAACATAGAGCAATAGAACCCTCTGATAAGAAAACATGTATACTTGTACCAAGTAATCAAAGGAGTATCTTCTACCACCAAAACGCCTTGCGCTTCAAAATTTTTTTGCCGTTTTTACAAGAAACGGCCCCAGGGCCAGAAATTTCCCGAACACTTGGGAACTGACATCAAAAACTCGAAGCCGTAAGACCTTCAGGGCAGAAACTATGAGCTCATAAGCCCTCCATGAGGTAACATCAAGCTTATAAAAAGCGACTCCAGAGCCAGAAACTTTTGATGTCTCGGGGACTGTCGCCGACTGTCACCTCATTGAGCTATCAAAAACCCGAGGCCATAAGACCCCAAGCGGTCAACCTCGAGCCTGAAAGCCCTCGACGTGGCAATATTAGAAAATGTAAGACCTCCATGAGGCATTATCAACAGTGTAAGACCTCCATAAGGCAATACAGAATCTGTAAGACCTCAAGCAAGGCACGAATTATACTTGTACCAAGTAACCTATCTGTACGACCTCAAGAAAGGCATGAATTATACTTGTGCCAAGTAACACATCTGTAACACCTCGAGTAAGGCATGTTCAAATTTATAAGACCTTACAAAAAGGAATAATCCCGACCCTAAAAACAAGGCTACATATTTGAACTCTTAAGACCCCTAACAGGGCATACCCTTGATATAGACACTGAGGCTATCTCACTCAGGAACTAAAAGGCTCCGGCCAAACCAACCCGACTCGGGGACGCCCGACCGTCGCCACAAAATCACAGGCGCCAGCCTATATTAGAGGTTGTATCGACCCAAGGCATAAGAGCTCGAGCGCCAGCCCATATTAGAGGTCGTACCAACCCAAGGCGTAAGAGCCCGAGCGCCAGCCCATATTAGAGGTCGTACCGACCTAAGGCGTAAGAGCCCGAGCGCCACCCCATATTAGAGGTCGTAGCGACCTAAGGCGTAAGAACCTGAGCGCCAGCCTATGTTAGAGGTTGTGCCGACCCAACACATAAGAGCCTAAGGGCCAGCGTAAAAATAAATAACCTATGGTTGATGAGCTCGAGTTGAAACCCGACTCGAAGATTGAGCCCGAAACGGTTAACTAAAAAGCGCCTAAGGGCAAATGCGTAAGAGCCTACGGGTCAGCCCAACGAGCCCCAGGGCCGATTTGTAAACCTAAGCGTTATTCGTTGAAATCCAATTCATCTGGCTAATCATTGGCAAGCGTCAAAATTCAAAAAAAAAAAAGAAAGGCATACACAAGCAACGGGAAATGTATGAAAGGGGAAAACCAAAAGGCTTCTTTTTATATGTACATATGAAATAATACAAGGCTTCATTTACAATGTTCTCTAAGAGCATAGTGCGCAAAATCAGAAAGGAAAAGCCTAATCTCTTTCCCCTTGGGGACTACGGATCCATCGGCCTCTTCCTCATTATATTCGGCATCGGATACGAGGAACTTGGCATCGTGTTCATCCACCTTGGCCTGCTCTATCTCTTCCGAGAGATCGAAGCCCCTAGCATGGATCTCCTCGAGGGTTTCTCTCCGGGATCTGCACCGGGCATGTTCATTGCTTCTGCTCTCCTGATCGGAAGCCCCTCTCAACCTAGCTCGAGCATAGGCAGCGTCTTTTAAATAGATGGCTACTTTCTTATCAGCCTTAGCTCGAATCTCTTCAGCTTCAGCCCGGGCGTCCACGCCTCGACCTTCATCTTCAAAAGGTCAGACTCGAGCCTTACAATCCTGCTCGGCTGGACCGAGCTATTTTTGCGAGCAACTTCGAGGGCAGAAACCTTGGCCAATGCATTCTTCTTGGCCACAACTTGGGCTTGTATCTGAGCCTTTAGATCATTACACTCGTTCTTGGCCTGACCAAATTCGCCCCAAAGGCGTTCCGGGTCCTCCGCCTTACTCTGCAACTAAAGAATCAAAATATTAATCTCCGAGGATAGAGGAGAAAACGTGCACCCCCTTGAAACAAAAGTTACCTATCTCTCGAGGCGGTCTTCGTAGTCCAGGCTTCGACTCGTCTCGTACCGAAGGTATATCAACTCTTTTGCCCTTTTATCGCAGAGAAGCCTGAGGAATTTCTCCACGTCCATGGCTTTCCGCAACCGGGCTTCCCAGCGGAGCAGCTCGGACTTGAGTTTGTCAAAAACCTATAAAAAAGAAACCCAATGAGAAAATGAAAATGTAAAATCAAAAAACCAACAATGTCAACCGGATCTCACCTCAGAACAGAGCCGCCGAGCCTCCTCAAAAGTTGAGCGTGCATCTACTGGCCTAATCTCATCGGCCCCAATCGAACCGCTCTCGATGGGGATATGATCACTCGAGAGTCCACTTGACTTAGGCATCCCCTGGCCTCGAACATCCCTCGAAGTACCTTCGACGGGAAACGAGGACGGCGGCAGGACATCTGCATCCCTCGAAGTACCTTCGACGGGAGAAGACGATGGCGGTAGAACATCTACATCCCTCGAAGCACGTTCGACGGGAGAAGAAGACGGTGGCAAAGGAGGATCCACTTCTCCGAGGCTAGAAGTCTCGAGTATTGCAGGCTCAGCTGCCCCGGAAGGCCTCTCGGCTCGAGCCATCGATGCATGGCCGCTCCCTTCTGTTGCACCAATGTCTACACGACGGCCGATAGGTACATGATCTACCTCAACGGTGGTGTCTCCTTTTTGCCTCCAGGCATACCCTGCTTCACTACAAGTCTCCTCGCCCGCCCAGGATTCCTTGCACTGGTTATCACTCTTCGGCCATGAAGTCGATGATCCTCCCTCCTCTCCGAGAGAGCATAGTCTTACCTCGGAAAATTCCCCAACGCCTGCAGTAAAGAAGTTAGGAAACACAGAGGGAAATATTCCTTAGAAAGAAGAATCACGCGGTACTCACCGTGATGTTTTGCCTCCCATCTACCCTTCGACAAATCTTGCCACTTACGCTCACCGTAGGTCGAGCAAGCTAGCAGTTTCTGAGTCCAATCCGCCAAATCGGGGACCTCGTACGGCAACCATGGGACTGCTGTGGAAAGGGAAAGAAAACACCGTTACAGAGTCTGCCTCCACTATGAACAAAGATGATAATGTACAATTGTACCACTTACGCATGAAATTCCATGTCTCAGGGAATGGCAGGTATTCTACGGGAATAATGTCAATAGTTCGCACTCGGACAAATTGACTCAGCCACCGTTGGCCCCTGTCTTCTTCATTACTGACAACAAAGGGCCAGGTGGATCGACGTCGTAGAGTAATCAGGCCTCGGTAATGCAAGGGCCGGTACAATCTAATGAGAAGGATGAGGGTGAACTCGAGCCCGGCTTTATCTGCAAAAAACCTTATCATCGACACTATCCTGCAAAACGACACGTGAACCTATGCCAAGTTAACCCGATATCTTCTACAAATCTCGAGCAGGACTCTATCGAGAGGGGCCAATGTAAAGGGGTACGTGTGTACGTTCAAAAATCCCTCTACATGATCCAGGATGCTCTCTTCTAGGAAGGTAGCTGCAGTACCGCCTTTTCTCCCCATCCGCAGTCTGTCCTAACTGCCTCAAGGTGTTCCTCTCCTATTGATGAGATGAACCTCGACGCATGCTCCCAATGGCGCTGGACATTGGGAGGTCTCTCTAACGTAAAGTCCCTCCTCGAGATGTTGTAGCATATTTATCTCTTTCTTCGTTTCATTTTCTTTATATAGTTGAGTTCTCATGCTTAATCCTATTTCTAGCCGTTAGGAGATCTAGTCGTAATTTGAATCTTCTTTTGAACATCCTTTAGACTTGTGCAACATATTTCCTTTTTAATTTGCCGTGGAAACAGCCTCTGGCAGAAATGCAAGGTAAGATTGCTTACAATAAACCCTTATAGTCCGGCCTTTCTCCAGATCCCGCGCATAACGGGAGCTTAGTGCACCAAACTATCCTTTAGTGTGCCAGTTATTGATTCACTTGACTTTAATTTGAATTTCCTAGATGCACCGGGATCTGCACCAGGCATATTCATTGCTTCAGCTCTCCCGATCGAAAGCCCCTCTCAACCTAGCTCGAGCATTGGCAGCATCTTTTAAATAGACGGCTACTTTCTTATTAGCCTTAGCTCGAATCTCTTCAGCTTCAGCCCGGGCATCCACAACCTCGGCCTTCATCTTCAAAAGGTCAGATTCGAGCCTTACAATCCTGCTCGCCTGGACCGAGCTGTTTTTGCAAGCGTTCCGAAGATGCACGTCGAGGGCAGAAACCTTGGCCAATACATTCTTCTTGGCCACAACTTGGGCATCTATCTGAGCCTTTAGCTCATTACACTCGTTCTTGGCCTGACCCAATTCGCCCCAAAGGCGTTCCAGGTCCTCCGCCTTACTCTGCAACTAAAGCATCAAAATATTAATCTTCGAGGATAGAGGAGAAAACGTGCACCCCCTCGAAACAAAGGTTACCTGTCTCTCGAGGCGGTCTTCGTAGTCCAGGCTTTGACTCGTCTCGTACCGAAGATATATCAACTCTTTTGCCCTTTTATCGCAGAGAAGCCTAAGGAATTTCTCCACGTCCAAGGCTTTCCGCAACCGAGCTTCCCGGCGGAGCAGCTCGGACTTGAGTTTGTCAAAAACTATAAAAAAGAAACCCATTAAGAAAATGAAAATGCAAAACCGAAAAACCAACAATGTCAACCGGAGCTCACCTCAGAATAGAGCCGCTAAGCCTCCTCAAAAGTTGAGCGTGCATCTACTGGCCTGATCTTATCGGCCCCAATCGAACCGCTCTCGACGGGGATATGATCCCTCGAGAGCCCACTTGACTTAGGCATCCCCTAGCCTTGAACATCTCTCGAAGTACCTTCGACGGGAAAAGAGGACAGCGGCAGAACATCTGCATCCCTCGAAGTACCTTCTACGGGAGAAGACGATGGCGGCAGAACATCTACATCCCTCGAAGTACGTTCGACGGGAGAAGAAGATGACTGCAAAGGAGGATCCACTTCTCTGAGGCCAGAAGTCTCGAGTATTGCAGGCTCAGCTTCCCCGGAAGGCCTCTCGGCTCGAGCCATCGATGCATGGCCGCTCCCTTCTGTTGCACCAGTGTCTACACGACGGCCGATAGGTACATGATCTACCTCAACGGTGGCATCTCCTTTTTCCCTCCAGGCAGACCTTGCTTCACTACAAGTCTCCTCGCCCGCCGAGGATTCCTTGCACTTGTTATCACTCTTCGGCCATGAAGTTGATGATCCTCCCTTCTCTCCGAGAGAGAATGCTCTCACCTCGGAAAATTCTCCAACGCCTGCAGTAAAGAAGTTAGGAAACACAGAGGGAAATATTCCTTAGAAATAAGAATCACGCGGTACTCACCGTAATGTTTTGCCTCCCATCTACCCTTCGACAAATCTTACCACTTACGCTCATCGTAGGTCGAGCAAGCTACCAGTTTCTGAGTCCAATCTGCCAAATCGGGGACCTCGTACGGCAACCATGGGACTGCTGCAGAAAGGGAAAGAAAACACCGTTACGGAGTCTGCCTCCACTATGAACAAAGATGATAAAGCACAAGTGTACCACTTACGCGTGAAATTCCATGTCTCAGGGAATGGCAGGTATTCTACGGGAATAATGTCAATAGTTCGGACTCGGAAAAAATGACTCAGCCACCCTCGGTCCATGTCTTCTTCATTACTGGCAACAAAGGGCCAGGTGGATCGATGTCGTAGAGTAATCAGGCCTCGGTAATGCGAAGGCCGGTACAATCTAATGAGATGGCTGAGTGTGAACTCGAGCCCGGCTTTATTTGCAAAAAAACCTTATCATCGACACTATCCTCCAAAACGACGGGTGAACCTGTGCCAGGGTAACCCGATATCTTCTACAAAACTCGAACAGGACTCTATCGAGAGAGGCCAATGTAAAGGGGTACGTGTGTATGTTCAAAAATCCCTCTACATGATCTAGGATGCTCTCTTCTGGGAAGGTACCTGCAGTACCGCCTTTTCTCCCCATCCGCAGTCTCTCCTAACTGCCTCAAGGTGTTCCTCTCCTATTGATGAGATGAACCTCGACGCATGCTCCCAATGGCGCTGGACATTGGGAGGTCTCTCTAACGTAAAGTCCCTTATCGAGGCAAAGCATCTCGAGGTTAGCTCACCGGACGCCGGCAGTGTACCACCGACCAGGCGGGAAACAGAGGCGAAACTCTCCTTTTCTTGGTGAGCGAATTTGGGCGTAGCAGCCATAACTATGGCGAGGCAAGGGAAGGGAGATGAAAACTTAGGCAAGCAAGCACTCGTTCGATTTTAAAGCCCAAGGGCTACCCGAGTCCAAGCCAGTTCTCACTCGGGACTATTCATAAAGCCTCAGGGCTATCTCTACTTCGAGTTCGAGCGAACGCTCGCTCGACTGTTAGGCCCAAGGGATACCTGAGTTCTTGCTAGTTCTCGCTTGGGGACTACTAACAAATCCTCAGGTCTATCTTCGCCTTAAGAACGCTCTCTCGATTATTTTAGCCCAAGGGCCATCCGGGTTCGACTGTACCCTCGCTCAAGGACTATCTATAACGCCTTCGGGCTATCTACATTTTAAGTTTAAGCAAACTCTCACTCGCGGACTATTTGTAAAGGCCTAAGGGCTATGTTTATTTTCAGATGATCAAGCAAACTCTCCCTCGAGGACTATCAACAAGGCCTAAATAGGATAAGCTTTAATGAAAATCGAGACCCCGTTCTCACTCAATTCGGACTCATAAGTCCCGGCGACCTAAGATTGTATCGGACCAATCCAGGATTAGTCTGAGGGACGACAAAGAGTTTCAAGGAATATCATATTAACTAATCGAGAACCAAAGGGATTACTATGTCCGGGTCCTGTATTCGGACCGATCGATAAAGTCATACACTTAGGGTTTTCAAAAACGCAGGCCAAAATGGAGTTCAGAACAAGTCGAAGGCAAATTAAAGAAACTTTTGTATTAATAAACGGCGATTACAAAAGCTTAGGGGTCCTTACACAGAAACAAAGAAGCAAAAAACAATAGCTACAAGGCCTAATCTACTTCGAGGTTATATCTTCGGGAGCGATATCTGCGAGAACCGTTTCCTCGGGGCCCCCATTTCGATCATCAGAGCAATATCTTCGAGAATCCTCCCCCGAAGCAGCTCGAAACATTGTGTTCATTATGACGCTCTAAGAGGATCCCAAGATCGTTTCTTATCTTTTCACTCTAACAAACGCGGGGACTATCTGTATACGGCTAAAATCGGAGAGTCCAATTTTACGTTCATTATGACGCCCCATAGCCCGTCTCCAAAAGGCTCGAGGAACGGCTCGGGGTTCGGCCCTGAGGGTTCCCTATGCTCGACCTCGGGACAGTGCAGATCCGTGGCTATTTTGGATAAGCGAGAAATTCCCAAAGCACGTGGTTAGAGCTGACCAGGTCTACATGGATAGTATATGTCCGTACCGTAGCATTAAATGGCGGTACCAGCCGTGTATCTTTGTAATAAATGGT
Organism: Nicotiana attenuata; assembly: GCF_001879085.1. Classification (NCBI taxonomy): domain Eukaryota; kingdom Viridiplantae; phylum Streptophyta; class Magnoliopsida; order Solanales; family Solanaceae; genus Nicotiana; species Nicotiana attenuata. The sequence continues at coordinate 30,700 of NW_017671516.1, forward strand.
TGTACCAGCCGCATATCTTTGTAATAACTGCACCTGTACTGTATTGGGATTCCCCCTCCTATATGAAGGGGACCCTTGTCACTTCTTGCGCACAACATATTAAATACAAGAACAAGAACACTCTTCGCTCTCCAACTTAAACATTCTCCATTATATTTCCTTTGATTTATTGCTTGCATTTGTTGTGTTTCACTGATTGTTTCTTCATTTATTACTCATCATTGATCATAAAGAGCCACCATCAAGGCTCCCAGAAATATTAGTCCTTCATCGATAATCCCTGATCGAGCTTATCTACTTGACCTCGAGTCCCAGCTCAGGCTAGCTCGAGGCCCCGATTCATGGCCATTCGGTTTGCATTGCACACTGCCTTCAAGCTCTTATCTCACTTTTCTAACTCACACTTAGCATCTATTGCCTATCAACTAGCATTAACATAAATCACATATTTTTAGAACCACAAAATCAAATTTAATTGTAATTACCATTTTCAAGGCAAACACCTTACCTTATTTGATCTGGTACTTGACTACTGATTGATTCTGTATAATGCTTTCCCTAATTTAAGTAGTACTAGCCTAATTATATGCTGCTAATTGATTGAACTACAACTTTGATTGATTTTAGAGTTATTCCCATTCCTTATTTGTGTAAGACTGATTCATTACCTTGTTTATCTACCTATTTGACTACTATTTAAACCCTCTCCCTTTTCCCCTTAAGGACAAGACTCGAACTCTCCTATTATCACTACTAAAACTTAAGCTCTCTCTTGCTCTCTCTTGTTCTGATTTTTGTGCTAAGTGTCCCTTGATTTTGGCCGGCTGAAAGCCAAGGCCAAAATTATTCTGGAACCTTATTGGTGTGGTATACTTACTTGCTTTCTCACTTAACTGGTATGCCCTAGCCTTTGCAATTCCATTCCTATGCTTTGCTTGACCAGTCTGTTTCAATTCCTAGCATGACGTTGTCCTTTATGTGATTATGTTATCTCATGTAGCAGCACTGTTAACTTAGGACTAATTTGTTTTGAATAATATGAATCCTTTTCATAAGTTTAGCCTAAGGTTCAACATGGTTCATGCATTGTTGTTAATTCTGCACCTGTTTTGAACTTTGCACACTAGGGATATGTAATCAGTTAGCTTGTTGCTTAACTCAATGTCATGTTTGTGTAAACTCAAATGTTCCTGCCTGATTGAAACTGTGATTAAACCATGATTGTCCTAATTACTACATGAGTATTTAGCCTAATTAAACTTGAACTTATCTGAACTATGTGTTTAAGCATGAATTTTGTATGTTTCCTTGGTGTAGTTCTGCCTGCAAGTCCTTGTTCTTAATCATGTTTTTCTGAAATCCAACTATCTTTTTTAAAAAACCAGGCCCTCCCTCTTTTTACATACTCTTTAGTCCCTTAGGTTCTCAACCACCCCAGTGTGAGCACTGCCTAGGGTCCTTGAGACTCCTTTGAACTCTGACCCACTAGGGGGATGGTTTTCCAATCTCTCATGAACTTTTTCTGAATGTTTAGTTCTGGTGTGAGCATTGCCCGGGGTCCTTGAGGCCCTTGGAACTTTGACACACTGGAAGCCTGGTTCTAATGTGTTGTTCGTGAATCATTGCTATGCTTCAAAGCTGCTATGTGGAAGGCCTGGTTCCCAGGGTTATGCGGGCCTGTGAAGGCTCCCTATAGTGTAATTGATACCATTATGTAATTCATTTTGCTAATATGGTCTGTAATAACTAAGTAATAACAGATTTGGGGATATTTAGTAAAGCTGGGGGGTGGGTTCTTCTTATACCTTTTGTTAAAACTGGGTAGAATCCCTGCATATAGGATTTAATTATGCTGGTTGAATTATGTGAGCATTATGCCGTGCTTAGAAATCCTGCCTATAGGACTTTCATGATCATTTTGATTCTGTATTTTACATTTGCATAGTAGAGATTCTGCTCATAGGACTTTCGTTCAATTCTGTACATTAGAAATCCTGTTCATAGGATCTATACATGTTTTCAACAAACGTGCATTAGCAAGCATGCCTATAGGGTCTTGTTGTTGAATTAACTGTCCTTCCTTTGTTTAATTTCTGCCCTCACCCAATTAATAGATATCATGTCTATAGGATTTAAATCCATTCAAACCTAGAAATCATGCTTATAGGATTTAAATCCATTCAAACCTAGAAATCATGCCTATAAGGTTTAACTCAATTAAGTAATTAGAAAGCATGCGTGTAGGAAATAAAATCTATCTTTACCAGTGAAAATCAGTGCTACGCATAGAAACCATGTCTATAGGTCTGTAATTAATAAGCTCGTAGAAATCATGCCTATAGGATCCTGTTCTAAATTCAATCGTTATTGTCAATCACTTAGGCAATGTATATGTGGGACTGAATAACGATTCTGAGTTTATAATTGTGACACATTACTGCCTGAAGCGCCCAGATTCATGCTGAATAAAATGACTAGGCAAACCTAATAGGTCCTGATGCTCGCTTTAACCAAGATGTCTCTCCACTGTTTTCTCACATAGATATTCTGCCTATAGGATCCCAAATTAATAAAGTTTGCTGGTTCAATTGCGTGCTTTTGTTGTATATGTGTGGAGTTCAATATGAGCCCATACTTGTTCTTAATCTACAAGTCCTTTTTGTTTTGTTTGTCGCCTAGATTTCACACTTTTAAGTAACATAGGTTGGTCTAGAACCATCCCAAATAGAGGTCCTAATACCTCCAGGGCCATAGGCAAGGGACGGGTAGTGCACGCATAGGGTATGATTTAGAATCAACTAGTGCGCTTAAATAACAACTTAAAGATAGTTATTGGGTAGTAAGGAGATGATAGCCCGTGCGCTAATGCTATGAGTACCACCACGATTTGAAGGAGTTACAAAGTATTGCATGGTGTGATCCTATAGGCTAAAAAACTTAGGACCACCCCCTTACACTCCCGTTTTAAGATAAATTGAATATTGTATTTGTCCCAAATTGTTTTCTTCCTTTTTTTAGACTAATTCGCTTAATTTAAGTTCGGTCGGGACTCACCGTTATGGACCTCGAGGGGTGCCAAACACCTTCCCCTCAAGGTAATTTCGAGCCCTTAGCCGATCTCTGGTGATGTAAACTGGTTATATGAGTCAATTGCTCTAGGTGCCCTAACGCACCTTAATCCGTTAGGTGGCGACTCTTCCAATTTCCAACCCTAAAAAACAAGGAGTTGTCCCAGAAATGTCGAAACCCGATTTTGCGAGAAAAAGGGGGCACGACAGGTCGTCTCGAGAGATGCAGCTCACCTAAGTCTTTGTATCAACCATGCCGTTGCGCCCAATGAGGCCACTAGACATACATGTGCCTGTAAACGAAAAATGCACAGCAAGTGTAGTATTAGTACCCGAACTCAGACTTGTGCAACAGAGATTTCCTTCTTCGCGAACGCGAGGAACTCTTCGCGAACATGAAGAACAAAGTCCCTGAAGTCAAATCCTTCTTCGCGAACGCGAGACGATCCCCGCAAACGCGAAGAACAACACCAACATCAGCTATTGCAAAACAACGCGAAGTGATATGAAACGTTCCCGAAACACACCCGAGGCCCCGTCTAATCACACAAACCGGTCCCATAACATACCACAGACTTGCTCGAGGCCTCAAATCACATCAAACGACATGGAATCATGAATCGCACCCATATTCAAGCATAATGAACTTTAGAACTTCAAACATCTACATTCGATGTCAAAACCTATCAAATCACGTCCGATTGACCTCAAAGTTTGCACACAAGTCACATTCAACATTACGGAGATACTCCAACTTCCAGAATCGGAATCCGACCCCAATATAAAAAAGTCTACTTCCGGTCCAACTTCTCAAAAACCTTCAAATTTCTAACTTTCGCCAAATGACCCCAAAATGACCTATGGACCTCCGAATCCACTTCCGGATGCACTCCCAGTACCAGAATCACCATACGGAGCTATTCCCAGACTCGAAATCCCAAACGCACATCTATAACATTGAAATGCACTGCAACCCAAATTTATGAAATTCTTCCAATATGACAACTTCCACAATAGGCACCGAATGCTCACGGGTCATCCAAAACCCGACCCGGGCATACGCCCAGGTCCAAAATCATCATGCGAACCTGTTGGAACCTTCAAAACCCGATTCCAAGGTCGTTTACTCAAAAATCAAACCTTAGCCAATTCTTTCAACTTAAAGCTTCCGAAATGAGAATTTTCTTTTCAAATCAACTCCGAACTTCCTAAAATTCAATTCCGACCATGCGTACAAGTCATAATGACTGAAGTGAAGCTACTTTGGCCTCAAACTGCCGAACGATGCGCTAGAGCTCAAAACGACCGGTCGGATCGTGACATTCTCTCCTAGTTAAACATACGTTCGTCCTCGAACATGCTGAGAATTGCGTTGGAGTAGTCTAAAATTACTGTTTAACACCTCGTGTACCTACTCGTGCTACCACAACTCAGTTAAGCACATTAGCTCGATCAAATCTGAAGATATCCTCGTTCATTTAGGCAAATAAGCCTTAGAGACCAGTTCCAACATCGGGAATTCTCTGCCAAGCCTGCTTCTAACATGTGAATGCCGTATCAATCACCACACGTTGTACCAGAACATGACTGCAGACCCTTGCTGAATTCACACCATACACCACATCATTCACAAGACCATAATGACACCCTCTGATCATGATAGCTGACATTTCCCGAATCTGACGCTCACAATGCACCCCATGAAATGTATAAGTTATGTTCCAACTCTTGCAATGCTGCCACGACGGAAGATATGTGTAGAATACTAACTGCCGTGTCAACAATCGTTGAGTCTATACTCCTGACAAGAACCATTACCTCATTCAGATCCAAATAATGGTATTTGCTCTTTGATATACTTCATATAAACCAATCGCACTGATCCTAGATCCAATAATATCGTCTCACCTAGTACGAGCTGCTCAGGCAACAAGCCACCCCAGATATGACCAAAAAGTCTCACATGATGCCACAATATGCCAATACGCTACAGACTTGAACGTGATACATAAGGAAAACGAACTCTGGAAGGGAATACTCAACTCACGTAACTAATTAGACAACCAAAAATGTGTTATAAACCTTTCTAAGAAAAATAAGAAACAAAACACACGAAATAGAATATAGGGGACTGAACCCAACATTACTCTGTTGCGGCGTGCGACCCGATCCAAACAACATACCCATGGCGGCGTACCACCCGATCCACACATAAATCTATATAAAGAGATACATACCGAGCTAGAGTGCTCACTACTACCAAATACCGAATATCGGCCATAAGAACGCTAAGTGCATAATACCATCTCTGGGGAGACAGATAGCACCATACGCTACAAAACTCAAGCACAACTGAGGTGCGATATATGATCTGAATCTCAAGAACCATCCTGCTCGCATAACACCATCGCTACACGAAACCTCAACACATAAGAAAATTATCAAGCCGTCTCACAACTCATACAGCACAATATAATATTACATGAAATAGCCGACGACGAGATAAAATCCAACGTCCGAATACTCCCCCATAAGGAGTGCTGTGCTGAAATGAACACATCTAGCCTGATATAAAGCCTATATTCTTATTTAAATCCACCCATCGACCTCGAGCCAATTCTGACTGCACCATACTAGGCTAATAACCTTTCAAGGGTCCATAATAACCCCTTTTTCCCATGACTCACAAGAACAACCCTCATATTCGGAGCAAACCTCAACAGTCCACAACCCAATAAACCGAGTGCCCTCTAGTCATAAATTCTCAAATTAGTGATACTACCACAATCTTCACACTTGGTTTAAATCTTCAATCAATCAAGGGACTACATGTCACACTTATACAATCTTCCCGTGAGGTACGCTCCACGACCTTCCGCACTACATAACGAGTCTGCACATCCATACCACTAGTCACACTAATGTTGTAAAGCATATCAAGAGTCCGTAACCAAGATGCAAAGCCTCCGACAAAAATGCCAATCTCAGGTGACGCTGAAGACAATACCAGCTTACTCTAAACATCCAAATTCCCTTCCTTCTCATCCGAGCTCGTGACATCCTCGTCAAACACCGACCCGCAACCTTGATCCTCACTTTCAAATTTCATACTGCTCACAACACCTAACAAGCCAATATGTGATAGTACAAGAATTTCATCATAACTCCTGAACCACTAATATGGTAAACACTTCATCACCTAGAAAATTTTTACTTAATTCATTCCAAGAGAACCATAGCAACACGGGGGTAACTTCTCATAACCGTAGAACATTCAAATCCTCAAGTAGTGGTCTAAACCACCATAACCCTTCCGGGTTCCGCCTACACATAACAGGCCATAATACTTGAATACTTCCAAATAAAATCAATTACGGCAGCCGTCAAGCCTCGTACGTATCGCCACCACTATGCCAATTCAACCATGGCTAACCAATCTACCTTCTTCTAATTCATCCTTAAGTTGCCTTCGAGATAATAATAGCTCCATTCCTTACGTCACCAACCTAAATCCGCACTCACCTTGAGTTACCCCATTCCATGAGACCACATTGTCTGCAAACCCATGAACCATTTCATACCCTCCTTGCACGCAAATTCACATCTTCAACTGATACACCCATTTTGATAATTCCTTTATGAATCCAAAGTCTTTTTCTCTTTTTCCTCCCAATGCTACACTGCAAGTCTAAAACATCATAGAACATTCCAAGCCTCTTATCATAATCTGCTACAAAAGCTCGATTCTTAACCATACTGTGGGCTTGAATCCTTAGGCACCGCATTTTCAACCTTTGAATTCACTAGGACCGTTGTTGAGAGTCACCCACTCTAGCTTGTTCCCGAATATAATCAACTCCAAGGCTCCGCTGGAACATGAACAACCATCTCAATGAAGCACCCGACTGAATCAATTCCCTTGTAAATCACCTACGTACGAAGCATAAATCCTGAATCTTCCCAAAGCCTGAACATGAGTCAATAAGGCCAACTATAGCACACCTTTATCAATTCCTTTGCTCAAATTACCACTTATGTTCTTTTCCCTTAGTTGTAATAACTCACCAATACGTCGATAACCCAAACCTCCCAAGTAGATAACCATGCAACCTAATCGTAGGCGGTGGGACCCTTCCACTTAGCTTAAAGCTACTATTACACAACTTTGGAACCCACCAAGATTCTTTCTTCATTGTTGACATGATCTTACACAACCAACCCGCCAAATTCCTCGAAATCCTTCTGTTAGCATTTCATGAACACTCTGAATCTCTAGCAACATTCACATATTCGACTTCTTACTGGATTGTCAGTAAAATCCTTCACATAACTTTGCCAACCACGCGACCGCAGACCTGATCACAGGAGATAACCCACCCGTGGAAATTATTTGCCGACATCTTCCAACGTTGCTGCATAGGGTACAATCACGACAACATCAATAACCCATCTTGAGCCCGTGCTCATTCACTAATTGTACTAGTCCGTTCACTTCTTATGGACATCAACTAAATGTGCGATAATATCTTCCAATTCAAAGTTATATTGCATCCCTCTTCGTATCAAGCAACTCCCTTTCTGTTGCATCTAATCTCCTGCCGTATAATAGCCAATATTTCAAATTAAGCCCGTGGACCCAATCACCATCCAGTAAAATTCCCAAATCACTCTAAACTTTTCCTCAAGGTGTGTAGTTATCCCGCCACTGGACCAATATGCTACTCTGCCACTCTCCCGCTTTTGTCAAACTCACTCCTTTAAGCAACTACTCGACTTTCGCTTCTTAAACCTAGCCTTCTAGAAATTTAACCACCGCCTGACATTGCCCACATGTCCTTCCTCATCCTTTACTGCCCAGTTGTTGCCTTAGATCAACATCTAACTCAGTAGAACTTGAACTGATAGATCCCTACTAACTTCAACCCTTTCCAAAGATCCTCCTTCTCGAGTCGTCAGCACTAGAAATACCCATTCAATCCTGAACCACCACACCCCACGATCTCTGACAGATGTTTCTCCAATACTATCTCACAATATCTTGCCCAAAAGGCGAATTGTAGAAGATCATAACACCGGCAAACTTAACACATTCAATCGAGGACGACGACACCACGTCGTAGATAATAATTCCACCACACTTGAAAACACCATGTCTCGTTACCCTATCAACCCAAACCTAAATATTTATAATCCGATTGCCTTTCTTCCGCCAGAAATAAAATACCGAATCTCTGAATCGTGCTCTGAGTAAACCTCTTTTCAAGTTATTCACTGCCCCGACACATAGGCAAGCATCCTACCATCAAATCAATACTGCGTGATAATCGTTGATAAGCATCATAGCAACCTGTGCATAGCCTTAAAGCTCTTTGAAGTACAGCTACTGAGCTGAAATGACAGAATATCCCTCCGCAAAGCGACGACAATAGCCCAAACAACTACGTAGGGAGAAACATCCCGCACCTTATCTGTAGTACCATTAAAATTCCTCGATTCCCGATTCAGAACCACCGTTCATGTTGCATAAGATTGAATGGGAAGGAAATGAAGGCATAAGCCTCAAACAAATCAAATCGCACGATGAGGAATCAAGAAGGGAAGTGCTCCTAACAGCCCTGTAGCCTCTCGAAGATAAATACAGACGTCTCCGTACCGATCCGCAAGACTCTACTAGACTCGCGCATGACTCGTGAGACCGAAGGGAACCTAGTGCTCTGTTACCATGTTGTCACGACCAAATATCTATTAAGGGTCGTGATGGCGGCGGACACAACTTATCAAGCAAGCCAACACCAAGGAGTTAAATAAACTCCTCATTTTAGTATTGTTGAAATCATTTCTTTTCCTTACATTAAACAATAAATGATGAACTTAACAGAGAAAATAATGGTGTCTTTAACAAATTTAAAATACTGAATAATCCCATAGTCATCCTAGAACCCGGTGTCACAAGTGCATGAGCAATTTCTAGGAAATAAAATGTAACACAATAACTGTCCGGAATAAAAATTGGACAAAAAAGAAAATACAATACTCTGAAGGAGACTCTGTTGGCTATGCGAAGTCTCGAGAAATGCAGCTCACCTAAGTCTCTGTATCAACCATGCCGTTGCGCCCAATGAGGCCACTAGACATATATGTTCTTGTGCAACAAAAATGCACAACAAGTGTAGTATGAGTACAAAAACAACGCGTACCCAGTAAGTATCCAGTCTAACCTCGAAGAAGTAGTAATGATAGGTTGACTTCGACACTTACTAGTGGTCAAATAATATAATCATTCGTAGATTTATTAAAAACAATAGTAAACTCAAGGGAATCATGTAGCAAGTAAACAATCCTTTTGATAATAAGAGATTTCCAAGTTCATATTTCCTCAATTATCAATATGTACGGCAAAATTGGAGAGTTCGATTTCTCATCATTAAAGCTCTAAGGAAAATCATCTTGAAGGCTCGAGGCCATGGTCGAGCATCTTCCCTCGAGGGTCATCGACACTCGACCCCATAGTAGCAATAATCACGGTAATGGTAGAAATGGGAAGTTCCCAAGGCATGCGCCTAGGGCTGACAGAGTCTGTTGATCTACTTCGAATCCGAGTCACGGTGTCATTCAGCTGTCCCATCTCCATATCTTTGTACTTAATGCATTTTGTGTTATGTTGGGATTCCCCTCCTATATAAAGGGGATCCTTGTCATTTTTGTAATCTCTATTGCTTCAGTTGCTCCACACGAATATACGAAGAACATTCTCTCTGCTTTGTAACATACTTTCTTGTTATTATTGCTTTCATAACTTTTAGTCATACCCCGATCGCCCCCGATAGCTCATTATTGAGCCACTGAATCGACCCCGAGGTGCCCATATCGACAAGCTCGAGGCCTCGATTGTCAGCTTCTCGGCTTGATTATCGCCTCATCTTTAGCTCTTATTTCGTCTCTAAACTTCATACACACAGCATCATCTGCTTAACAACTAGCATAAAAATAGATCACGTATTTTTAGAGTCCCATCAATAAATTTAATTGTTATTACCATTTTTACGGTAAACAGTTTGGCACCCACCGTGGAGCTAAAAATAATAGTGATTATCTTTTTGTTGGTTCCATTACACAATGCAAGTTATCTTTCACGCTTTTTCTTGTCCAAAGATCTTTGATTTCAGGTCGTAATGTCCGATTCAGTAAACAACAATATTTAGAACCACAGAGAGAATGGTGTGGCTGTTCCAGATGTTGGTGAGCCACCACAAAATCTTGAGAATGCACCAGGACTGATTCCGGTGGACGAAGTCTCATGCGACGCTCAACACGTCGAAATTAGCTCCCACACTAACAGGAGCATACACCAAGGTGACTAACAGGAAACCCAAAAAACCCCAGCTCGGGAAGAACGGGAAGTTAGCCTTCATGTTATTTTTGAAATGTTGCAGGCCCAACAACTGTCTATTGCTCAGCTGCAAAGCAACCGGAAAACTCCCATCACAGTAGCACCGGGGACAGCTCCACCGGCCGAACAGGTACCGGAAAGATCGAGCAATAATGGGTCGATAGCCGATCCCGTCATCGTAAAAATGCTCGAGGACCTCACCAGAAGGATCGAATCGGGCGAGAAAATGATATAAGCCAACGATAAGAAGGTCGAGACTTATAACTCCAGGGTCGACCAAATTCCAGGAGCGACCCCGATCTTGAAGGGTGTAGACTCGAAAAAATTCGTGCATAAGCCGTTCCCACAGGAAGCGGCCCCGAAACCCATTCCAAAGAAGTTTAGAATGCCGGAGCTTCCGAAATACAACAGTACCTCGGACCCTAATGAACACGTTACCGCATACACCTGTGCAGTAAAAGGCAACGACATGAAGGACGACGAGATCGAGTCCGTCGTGCTGAAAAAATTCGGAGAAACACTTTCTAAAGGGGCAATGATGTGGTATCAGAACTTGGCCCCAAACTCCATAGAATCATTTGCCATGTTGGCAGATTCCTTCATAAAGGCGCATGCCGGGGCCATTAAGGTGGCCACCAGGAAATTCGACGTCTTCAAAATTAAGCAAAGGGAGAATGAGATGCTGCGAGAATTTGTATCTTGCTTTCAAATGGAAAGAATGGAACTACCACCGGTCTCCGACGACTGGGCAGTACAGGCCTTCACTCAAGGTCTGAATGAGCGAAGCTTGGTAGCTTCGAAGTATCTGAAAGTGAATCTAGTCGAGTACCCTGCCGTGACTTGGTCGGATGTTCATAACCGATACCAGTCGAAAATCAGGATCGAGGACGATTAGCTGAGAGCCCCCTCGGGCTCGGTGTATCCAAGCAGGCTCCCGGCGAAGGAGCCAAAGCCAAACAAAGAAAGATATCAGCCATACATCAAAGATCGAAGGAACTCCCCGAGGCGTAACCGACCTCAAAATGACCGAAGGATAAACCGAGGACAGAATCCTCGGGGACTCATCAACAAAGCCGAATTCGACAGGAACTCAGGACCAGCAGAGGCACCTCGCCTGTCAGAATACAACTTCAACGTCGATATATCGGATATTATCTTTGCCATCAGCAGAATAAAAGATGCCAAGTGGCCCAGGCCTGTGCAATCGAATCCTTCGCAAAGGAATCATAACTTAATGTGTGAATTTCACAACACACATGGCCACAGGACCGAGGATTGCCACCATCTCCGAGAGGAAGTAGCCAAACTACTCAACAAGGGTCATCTCCAGGAATTCCTAAGTGATCGGGCCAAAAACTAGTTTCGAGAAAGAGAGGCGACCAACAAGAACGAAACGAACGAGCCACAACATGTCATCCACATGATCTTGGGAAGCGTTGATGCCCCACAAGAACCCGTGGTGAGAATGACAAAAATATCCATCACTAGAGAAAAGCGAACCTGGGGGTACATACCCGAGGATGCCCTCACGTTCAGCGAAGAGGACACTGAGACCTTGTCTCAACCTCACAACAACACACTAGTAATTTCTTTCCTCGTAAATACATTTCAAGTAAAACGTGTACTCGTGGATCCAGGTAGCTCGGCCAACATTATTAGGTCGAGGGTAATAGAGCGTCTCGGACTGCTTGACCAAATCGTGCCCACCACTCGAGTCCTCAACAGATTCAACATGGCAAGTGATACGACAAAAGGAGAAATCACCCTCCCGGTCAACGTGGCCGGCACGACCAAGAATGTCAAATTCCATGTCATCGAAGGAGACATGAGGTACAATGCCTTTTTCGGGAGACCATGGATATACTGCATGAGAGCAGTACCATCCATCCTCCACCAAATGATGAAATTCCCAACAAAGGATGGGATTAAAACTGTCTACAGGGAACAGCATGCAACTAGGGAAATGTTCACTATGCACGATATAGCACCAACACCGATACCTCCACCTACGAAATAACCAAAGAATGATCAAACTACATCTTTGGTCAAGCCCGATTAAACAAAACAGAGGACCGTACCGCGTCCTCATCGCAAGCGACTGAGATAAATCGGACCTTGTAAAATCGCCGGCACATCCCACGCTAAGGTATCACCATCTCCCTTTTTCATTTTATATTTCGCACTAATTCTTATGCAGGCGCCCGATCGAAGCGGTCGAGACGCTGATCCAGCTCGAAGACCTTAAGGTTTTAAAGCATCCGCTGCACTCTTTTCCTTCGACCGAGTTTATATCCCGAAAAGGGTTTTTTACCGGCAAGGTTTTAACGAGGCAACATCCACAGGCTACCTAAAGAAGACTCAACAAGTATTCAAGGCCTCTTTTGCAATCAACTTCGAACACTGCGGGGCATCTCCCTGGAAGTCCATTCATAGGAAAAACCAAGAAACGCCAAACGGGGTCAAATAGGAAAATGATGTACCGGGCCAAACGGTCGCATGAACCATCTCCGTGTAGCCAGGCCCCCAACGGCGAAAACATGTATACTTGTACCAAGTAATCAAAGCATACCATTTGTCGAAGCATTTCACACTCTAAAAGAAACCCGGCATTTTCGCAAAAAAACGACTCCTCCGTCAAAGCGTCCCGAACACTCGGGGACTGGCGCCGACAAATCAATCTCCGAACGACCTCCGAGTCGGGACTCCAAGCTCATAAGCCCTCAACGAGGCAACATGAAAATCACGAAATGACTCCAAGGACGAAAGTGTCCCGAACACTCGGGGACTGGCGTCAAAATCTCAAAAATCGTATGACCTTAGTGTCGGAATTGCCAATGTCGTAAGCCCTCAATGAGGCAGCACCTAGCTTACAAGTAAATGGCTCCCGAGCCAGGATGCCCTCGTTAACTCGGGGACTGTCGCCAAGCGCCATTCATCACAAAAACCCGAGGCCATAAGACCCCGAGCAGGCAGACTCGGTCTCGTAAGACCTACATAAGGCAGCAACAACATCTGTAAGACCTCGAGCAAGGCATGAACCACACTTGTACTAAGTGACAACATCTGTAAGACCTCGAGCAAGGATCTCAAAGTTTAGGCTATATATCGAACTTGTAATACCCCTAAAAAGGCATACCCTCGATATAGACGCCCAAACTACTTCACTTGGGATAAAAAAACGGCTCTGGCCAAGCATAAATGACTATGGTCATAAGGCTGTACTAGCCAAACTAAAGCGACTCGGGGACGTCCGACCGTTGCTACAAAATCACAGGCCTTCAATTACTTTTAATCTACTTCGAAAAGAACCCGTTAAACAGGCTACCCTCGACATAGGCAAAAGAGCTTCGACCATGTTAGCTCTAAATCATAGGCTTCGAGATACTCAGCCTCCGAGCTAAACCTCCTGAGGTGCTCGATCATCGCCACAAAACGGCTCATAATCGAGGTTCTTCTCAAACCATCGAAGAGTCAGGCAAAAATTATCGCAAAAATTCCTTAACGAGGGAAAAATAAAGCCCACATGAAAGGTCGCTTCGACCCAAGGCGTAAGAGCCATTGTCGCCAGCCCATGCAAATGTGAAAACTTGAGGGTCGAATGAGCTCGAATCGCAACCCAGTTCGGAGACTGAACCCAAAATAGTTACCTAAAAATGCCCTAGGGCAAAAAGCATACGAGCTCAAACGCCATCTTACACTGAAAGGTCACTTCGACCCGAGGCATAAGAGCCACTATCGCCAGCCTAATGAGCCCCAGGGCCGTATCGTGAATCTAAGGATTCCTACCAAATCAAAGACCAGTTCGCCTAGCCAAATTCAAGACAAAAAGAGATACAGAAGAAATAAACCCGCAGAGGTTTCCTTATAAACATATACGAAAAACGCAGTCTCCATCTACAAACATGCTTTGAAAATACTACATACAGATGGCAAAAATCTATGCCCCCCCCCCCCGATAGCTACGGCCTACCGGCCTCATCTTCGCTTTCTCCAACGTCATTCAGAAGTAACCGAGAATCACGCTCGTCCGCCCTCACTCGCGCTAACTCTTTCGATAGAACAAATCCCATAGCATAGATCTCCTCGAGAGTCTTCTTTCGAGACTTGCAACGAGCATATTCTTTATTCCTCTCTTCACGATCGAGGATCCTTCTCAACTCAGCTTGAGCATCAGTAGCATCCTTTAAGTGGATTGCCATCTCCTGGTCAGCCTTAGTTCGGCTCATTACAGCTTCAGCTCGGGCATCAGCGATCTCGGCCCTTACCTTCGAAAGATGGGATTCGAGCTTCGGAATCGCGTCTGCTTGAGCCGAAGCATTGTCACAGGCTAAGCGGAGTTGGGCCTCGAGGTCTAGAACTTTAGCCAGGGCATCCCTCTCCTCTAAAGCCTGAACCTTTGCCAGAGCTCTTAGCTCATCATGTTCACTCTTGGCTCGGCCGGCTTCATCCCTAAGACGCTCCAGGGCCTCCGTCCTTTTCTGCAACTGAAATAAATGAAGTATTAGCCGTAGAAGCCAGGAGGCGGGGCGCATACTCACCCGGGGCAGAAAGTTACCTGCTCCTCCAAGATGCTCTCGTAATTCAAGCTTCGGGCCTCATACCGCAAGTGTTCCAACTCGGCTTCCTTTTCATTGCAAAGGAGCCTAAGGGATCTCTCCTCATCCAGAGCTTTCCGCAGCCGGGCTTCACGATGAAGCAGCCCACACTTAATCCCATCAAAGGCCTGCAAAAGAAAACCCAATAAGGAAGGCAAGGCGCGAAATTCAAAAGGCCTATGTCGAAACTCACCACAAAGTGAAGTCGCCGGACTTCCTCGAAAGACCAACGTGCATCCCTAACCTAGTTCCCTCAGCTCTAAAAGAATTGACTCCGATCGAGACACGGTCGCTCGGAGTATGCGACCCCGAGTTTCTAGTATTCCCCGAAGCACTATCAACAGAATGAGAAGGCAGCGGAACCGGAGAAACCACCTTTTCAGAATCGGGAACCACGGGCACGGCAGGCTCAGATGATGCTTCTGCTCCAGAACACGGGTCCAGCCTTGCCCTTCTTTGAGCGCCATCACCCTGTAAAGGCATCTCCCGCTTATTGTTGTCGTTCTTTAGCCCAGAGGCTAGCAACCCTTCCCCCTCCTCAAAGGAGCACGACCTCGCCTCGGAAGGCTCTCCGGTTCCTACAACAGCAGGATTAACACGCAGAAAGGGAAATTGCCTCTCCAAATGAAGGAAGTGTAAGGAAAAAATAGTACAACACTCACCATGATGTTTTGCTTCCCATCTGACCCGAGACACAGCCCGCCACCTGCGCTCGTCACAAGTCGAGTGGGTCGCCAACTTCCGAACCCAATCCGGCAGATCGGGAACGTCACCTGACGCCCATGCAATCACTGCAGAAGAATAAAAGATGGCACGGTCACGATATCAGCCTTCGCCACAAGCAAAACTGAGAAAAAACGGAATGTGCCACTTATGTGTATAATTCCATTCTTCAGGGAATAGCATAAGTTCCATAGGGATAATGTCAGCCGTTCGGACTCAGACGAATCGACTCATCCACTCTCAGTCTCCATCCTCCTCATCATCGATGACGAAGGGCGTGGTCGACCGGCATCGCAAGGTCAACAGGCCCTGATGATGAAAGGGACGGTACAGCCTGATGAGATGATTGAGTGTGAAGTCAAGCCCCGCCTTCTTCGTGAAAAATCTCATCATCAACACTATCCGCTGACGGATGGATCTGTACCAAAGTAACCTGATACTTCAAACAGAAATCTAGCACAACCCTATCAAGGGGGCCCAGTGTGAAGGGAGACGTGTACACATTCAAAAATTCAGCGGCATGATCCGTGATGCCCTCATCCGGGGAAAGTATCTGCAACACTACTTTCTCCCCCTAGCCACAGTCTTTTCTCACTAACCCAAGGTGCTCTTCTCTTATCCAATGAGCAATCATCGAGGCACGCTCTCGTTGGTCCTGAATATCAGAGGTGGAACTCTCCCCTCTCTGCCGAACAGACCCCGAGGTAGTGGTCATAGAGGTGGCAAAATCGGAGAGCTAGAGTAGAAATTGGTACAAGTACGTTAGCACTAAAGTAACGAAAGGTTCAACACACAAAAGGAAAAGTAACCGCTTAAAATAATGGGATATCCAAAGGGGCTCGAACAACCCTATATATGGGAAAAGAGGCGACGACCCGCCTGCCTAAAAGGCCAACATTATCGCCAATCCCGAGGTGGTACCCGACCTCGAGGATCTCCATCAAGTGAAGTTAGGCTCCAGGAAGCCGAAAACATTATCGCCAATCCCGAGGTGGTACCCGACCTCGAGGACCTCCGCCAAAAAGAAGTTAAGCTCCAAAGAAACAAGCATTTGAACCCCACCCATACGGGCTAGATCATGGGATACCATCAAAATTCGGCTAAAAACTCGTTTGTGATCTACCTACAACGCCTTAGGGCTATTTTGTGCTAAGTTCAAAGTAGGTTTCCGGGTGGCTCAGGTTCGAATGAACCTCGCTCAGGGACTGCCCTCGAGAGCTTAAAGGCAAACCCGATTCTAGGGCTCCCGAGCGAATTTCCCTCGAAGAGTATTGCAAGGCCTAAAAACTGTCCTCGAAAGTCAGAAGGTTCGAAGTGTGATCCTCATTCAGCTCGAAGTAAGGGTTCAGACGACCCAAGTTTATCGGTCCAATCCGGGTTTAGTTTGAGGAAAGGCAAACGGTTCCGCGTGAAGCCGTACTAAACAACCAAAGGTCAGAGAAATACACTCCCACTTGGGCTCGATATCGACAACGACCGCTAGGATCATCCATCCAAGGTTTTCGTAAGCACAAATACAAGGAAAAACAGCAAGCACCAAAGACAGAATTGAAGAAACATCTTTGTATTCATGAACATTCGATTACAACAGCCCACGAGGGGTCTTTACATATGATTACAAAAGCCCACGAGGGGTCCTTACACAGAAACAAAAGAGTGAAAAGTCATACGTAAAGCAAAAGCCTAGAACCTAGCCTATTCTCCAGGGAGCATCCTCGGCGGCAGTATACTCTAGCACCGCTTCCTCAACGGTCTCATCCCGGTCCCCCAAAGTAGCACATCAAAGGAGAAAATGAAGAAGAGGAAAGTGGGAGGAGCAAAAAGGGATAAAAAATGCCATAGCCCGGTAGAAGGCTCGGTGGGCGTCCGCCAAAGATGCCACTTCGCCCCAAGGAGATCAAAGAGGGTGTAGTGCACCAGACCGGGGTAGGAGGGTGAGCAGCAGTGTATAGTCCGACCACCCTCGTGAGCAACGGTGTATAGTCCAAGCGCATTCCCAAGACGGGAGAGATTGGCCTCCATGTCTCACCATCTCGAGCCAACGATAGCAACAACAACGGCAAGTCGGTGCAGTTTCGCTCACCAAGAGAAAGCCTTATGAAAGAGTCGCGGCATGACTGATTAAAACACCGCCATACGCCCTAAGACCGCAGGGCTCAAACATGAAAAATAGCAGTGAAGGAGGATGGTGAGAAGATAGGAATGAATAGATGCAGAAAGGCACTTGGATAAAAAGATAGTATCAAAAGGCCCCCATTTATAGGGGGTGATAATGTGACCAGTAATGCCATCAATGCCTTCGAAAGATGGATCGGCAGGCATAATCAATGCTTTATTGAAAATCGAATCAACGGCGGCACTGTCGCTTTGAAGAATGGGAATCGGCAGCGCATTGAATGGCACTGAAAAGACAAGTCCATGGGGCGCCCCGGTTATCGCAAAGGCTTACGTCATAGGTCGATATCATCGCTACGACAATATTACGAGAAATCCGAAGAGTCAGATGTCAAAAATCGTTTCTTGACGCTCCGCTCTAAGAAACGCGGGGACCATCTGTGTACGGCGAAATTCGAGAGTTCTATTTCTCATCATTAAAGCGCTAAAGATAGTCATGTCGAAGGCTCGAGGCCATGGTCGAGCATCTTCCCTCGAGGGTCATCGACACTCGACCCCATAGTAGCAATAATCACGATAGTGGTAGAAATGGGAAATTCCCAAAGCACGCGCCTAGGGTTGACAGAGTCTGCTGATCTACTTCGAATCCGAGTCAGGGTGTCATCCAGCTGTCCCATCTCCATATCTTTGTACTTAATGCATTTTGTATTATGTTGGGATTCCCCTCCTTATAAAGAGGATCCTTGTCATTTTTGTAATCTATGTTGCTTCAGTTGCTCCACGCGAATATAAGAAGAACATTCTCTCTGCTTTCTAACATACGTTCTTGTTATTATTGCTTTCATTTATTATCTTCATACTTGTTCATCATTTATTGCTTATCATTGGCCATAAAGAGCCTTTATTAATTTCGACATAACTGTTAGTCATACCCCGATCGCCCCCGATAGCTCATTGTCGAGCCACTGAATCAACCCCGAGGTCCCCATATCGACAAGCTCGAGGCCTCGATTGTCAGCTTCTCGATTTGATTATCGCCTCATCTTTAGCTCTTATTTCGTCTCTAAACTCCATGCACACAGCATCATGTACTTAACAACTAGCATAAAAATAGATCACGTATTTTTAGAGTCCCATCAACAAATTTAATTGTTATTACCATTTTCATGGTAAACAATCAATTTATCTCAGGCGAGGGAGGCAATATCACTATTTATAATTTCAAGGCAAGCAATAGAAGCATGCACAAATCATGCCGAAGTCGTACGACCTTATCCAACATAATATTTAAACTGTGCACTACCAGAGGGTCAAATGGCGCGAACCATGGATGCATCTATTACCCCGCTCGTGAATCATATATGCGACGCAGTCAAATATAACTAAACATATCAAACAGTCAATCAAGAATTCACCAGGGAAACAATTACCCAAAGAAATGGCAACTTCTCTTTAACGGTCAAGAAAATGATGTTTAATTTCTTTTGAAATTCATTTACATATTCGATATGATTTAAGAAATTTAAATTGTCAATAAGATTACAAATATTTCAAGTATAGCATGCTTTCGGGTCCTAGACTACCCGGACTTAAGCATAATAGTAGCTACGCACGGACCCTCATCACCTCGTGCGTACGTATCCCCCATAAATAGAAGAACATATTTAACTATTTCACCTATGGGGATAATTCCCTCTTACAAGGTTAGAAAGTAGACTAACCTAGCCCTTCCGACGACTCAAACCAATGCTCAACGCTCCAAAACTAGTCAATAATTATGCAAACCCATTAATATATACTCAAATACCCATTATAATCCTATTTGCAACAATTTTCAACTCCGCTTGCAAAGTCGATAAAACCATCTTCAGGCCCACATGCCTGGATTCCGAAAATTTTTTAAGATAAACTTTACCCATAACACCAAGAACTCAAATATATAATTTATTCCAAGTTCCATGTCCAATTTTGTGGTCAAAATCCAAAAATATAAATTTCTAGGTTTTTTTCTTCTAAACCCCAGATTTTCACTAATTTCCCATGATTTTTCATGTTAAAATCTAGATATAAACCAAGTAATTAACTTGCAATAGGTGGGAATCACTAACCTTGACATAGATGATGAAGATGGAGCTCCAAAATCGCTCTTAGGTCATCTCCCATGGAGGAAATGAGATGAAATG
Source organism: Nicotiana attenuata (assembly GCF_001879085.1). Lineage (NCBI taxonomy): Eukaryota > Viridiplantae > Streptophyta > Magnoliopsida > Solanales > Solanaceae > Nicotiana > Nicotiana attenuata. Next base: position 50,774 of record NW_017671516.1, read on the forward strand.
AGCCAAATACATTTTTTGCAAACTTATACACTACCAGGCAACCCTTCTTCACATTCGCGGGCCTCCCATCGCGTTCGCGATGAACAAAATTCTCGAAAGCCATTCCCAAACTCTTCTCAAACAGCCTCTAGTATAATGGACATAACTTTTCGTACAAACTCCAAATGACAAATGGTTTAACTTTTCAAAATCTACACACCAATAGATAAAACTTTCCTGTTTTGTTCATCTCCGAATTCATTATAGATTTCAAGATATAAGTCTCCAAAGTCAGCCCCGTGCAACACAAATTTCTTCTTCATCTTCCCGGACATACTATAGTGTACCAGCCATAACATTTTTTACACAAATCCAAAAGCTAAATGGTTCAATTTTCTGAACACTTGCCACAGCGTGCTACAACTTTCATTTTTGGATCATCTCCAAATTCCTCATAGATGGCGAGATATGAGCCTCCGAAGTCAGACCTGTGCAATAGATATTTCCTTCTTCGCGAACGCGAGGTCCTCTTCGCGAACGTGAAGAACAAAGTCCCTGAAGCCAAATCCTTCTTTGCGAACGCAAGACGATCCCCGCAAACGCGAAGAACAACACCAGACACCAGCACAGCATCAGCTATTGCAAAACAACCCGAAATGATCCGAAACCACCCCGAAACATAATCGAGGCCCCGTCCAATCACACAAACCAGTCCCATAACATAACACGGACTTGCTTGAGGCCTCAAATCACATCAAACAACATCGAAATCATGAATCGCACCCCAATTCAAGCTTAATGAACTTTAGAACTTCAAACTTCTACATTCGATGTCGAAACCTATCAAATCACGTCCAATTGACCTCAAATTTTGCACACAAGTCACATTCGACATTACGGACATACTCCAACTTGTGGAATTGGAATCCGACCCCGATATCAAAAAGTCTACTTCCGGTCAAACTTCTCAAAAACCTTCAAATTTCTAACTTTCGCCAAATGACCCCAAAATGACCTACGGACCTCCGAATCCACTTCCGGATGCGCTCCCAATACAAGAATCACCATACGGATCTATTTCCAGACTCAAAATTCCAAACGCACATCGAAAACATTTAAATGCAGTGCAACCCAAATTTATGAAATTCTTCCAAAATGAGAACTTCCACAATAGGCGCCAAAACGCTCACGGGTCATTCAAAATCCGATCCGAGCATACGCCCAAGTTCAAAATCATCATACGAACCTGTTGGAATCATCAGATCCCGATTCCGAGGTCGTTTACTGAAAAATCAAACCTTAGTCAATTCTTTCAACTTAAAGCTTCTGAAATGAGAATTTTCTTTCCAAATCAACTCAGAACTTCCCAAAATTCAATTTCGACCATGTGTGCAAGTCATAATGCCTGAAGTGAAGCTACTCATGGCCTCAAACTGCCGAACGACGCGCTAGAGCTCAATACGTCCGGTCGGGTCGTTACAGTAGTGGTCGACTAGCTTCCTCTAATTGTTCATAAAAGCGTTTTGCGTCATCAATAAGAGTTTGTTCAACATTTTCATTGGGCTCGCCCCCGCTCAAAAGCATCCGCAACCATATCCTGAATTCTTGAATCAAGATTTGTATTCTCCACCGACCTACTACTTTCACAACCAACCATGTTATGAAATATTCCACGGCTATCATCGATCTCTCCATGATTAGTCCACACAAAGTAATTCTCTATAAACCCCTTCCTATAAAGATGAAGCTTAACTTCCTCCGGTTATTTATTCTTCATACAATCACACCTGACGCAAGGGCACCTAACTAATCCTTCACTTTGGTATGGTGGAAGTGACATTGCATGTCTAATAAAGTCATCAACCCTTTCTACAAAATCCTCCCACAATCCCCGCCGATTAGGTGACTTTAGCAAGCATCAATTGGGACTATCAATTACCCTCAACTTAAATGCATTATTAACAACACACAACCTTTTTAGCACCACAGCTCTAGTGCGACAAAAAAGCCATAAGAGTTGACTCAACTCATCTAGGAAACTCTTTCTACTACATAGGTAATTGTGGAACCCAAAATCATACTCCTTGACTCTCCATATGCAAACCTCACTTTAGATTGTAGCACTCAGAACAAGGATTGAGGAAACATACACTCATATCTCTCAAAGGAAGGTCACATGTCCGGCTCTAAGTACCATAAGCTTGCCCCTTATGTGAATCTCCACTAATGTATGCTCACTAAACTCAACATCATATAGGGCTTTTGTGGGAATGTAATGAAGGCTTTTGGTTCAAGGTAGGATATATCGGTCTATGAAGGTTTCATCTTTCCTTAAGCACTTCATTTTCTGATTTCGGCTCACACTTTCTTGACTCTTTGAGTCATTTTCTTCTTCCCGATGGGAACTAGAGAGACACACTATCACTCTTTCTTGTTCATGTCAATCCTTTTTCTCCTTTCTAATCATTCCAAGCCTTTCATCATTGCTTTTATTGAATCCCTTCATTTTATTCTACATTGTTCACTTTCTTTTTGACTTTTTTTGGCTTTTCTTTTTGCCTTCCCTTTCCCTTCATTTTGTACCTTTTACCACTTTTGCATTCCTCGTCTCTTCCGCCAAACTTATACTTTTTCCAATTGTACTAAGGAAAGATCGGGTGCCAAGAGAGGATCATTTTAGAACGGATAAAGATTTGTATCATGGTTATTGAAAGAATAAAGGCTATGGCTCAACGGGGTTAACTAGGGATAACATATTTGGTGGGCTATGGATGCTTTCAAGTCTTAGTTTGGATCAAGGAGAGCCTATAATCATCTCTCAAGTCGAGCTACACTTAGAATTTCGCCTAGACAAACATTCAGGGCAAGTTCTAGACCTATTGGCACGGAACTTGGATTTGCAAATCAACAATTCCTCACCATACAAGCTATTGGATTGCTAAAGAGACAGAGTCGAGGGCCCACAACAATCTTAGCTAAGATTTGAGCAACACAAATGGTCCCTAGAAACCACTCGATGATTGTTGAGTCAACACAAGAGTCTAAAGGTCACAACTATCACCATCCTTTACACATCAATTTGTTTCTAACCTTAAGGTCAAAGGTAAATGTGTTAGGCCCAAGTGAAGCTTTGCCTGAGACACTAGTATTCATTTGCTACTATTTACACAAAAACAAAAAGAAAACAGACTCAAACCCTTAAGAAGGTTGTCATGCCATCCATCATCGGGAAGAGCCACCCGGTTCACACAACATCCACTTTTGGAAAGAATCGTGGCATTAAGAAAACCAAAGACTTATTGATCAAGAAATCTTGTAAAAGTAAGAAGCTACCAATTGAAAACGAAGCTACTAAATGAAATAAGAAGCTATGCTTTTAAGGAAAATTGCAAAAGAAGTTATAAGGTAAAATACGGAAAGTAAACTGAATATGTACAATAGGGGATTGAGACGAATATACATAGAAGAGGAATGAATATATACATGGAAAAGTAACATTATATACATACTGAAATATAAAAATAACAAAAAGTGAAAAGTAAATGGTAAAGTTATATACATATCAAAAGTAAATGGTAAAGTTATATACATATCAAAAGTGAAAGATAACAATAGAGAAAAATAAGTATCATAATTACATTCCAGTATCAAACAAAATAGGACCACCCCCCACCCCAAATAAAAACTAGCATTGTCCTCAATGCTAATAGCAAAAATAAGATCAAAGAGGGGTTAGAGAGTTAAGAAAACTCCCTATGGGTCCTCTGTCTGTATGGGGTCCTGTGGCTGGGTCCCCGGGTCACCTCCCTCGGGGGTCCTCCAGCTGTATCTCCAGGTCATCAGTCTGGGGAATCACCCCTCTCCTCATAGGCTCTCTGTTAGCCTCCTGTTCCGGTGCCCGTGCTGCCTGAGCTGTTGGGACTGGGTTCTCTAATAGTAGCTCCAATGGAATGTCCCCAGCTGATCTAATCTTCTCCACCTCATTCTTCAGCAGCTTCATCGACTCCTTGGAATCTCGAGTCTTCTTCATCTTCTTTGTTTTCTTGCTCAGGTCCGTGATAGCTTTCCCTGTGCCTCCAAAGCATCCATAATCAGCTTCTGGTTGTCCAGGAGCTTCTTCTGGTTGCCAGAAGCTCCTTCAGTGATCCCTCCACGGAAGCTGGCATCTGAGGCTGAGCTGGAACTGACTGAGCTGCCACTGTGTTGAATATGACAGACAGCTTTGATGTAGCTGCCTGCATCCAGTTGGTGATGCTGGACAGAGTCTGGTTAACCCTCAACGCAGTGAGAGGGTAAGCTAATGAAGATGGCACCGAAGTAGGCATGGAAGTAGATGTTCCGGCAGGAGGATGAGGTATAGCAATGGGAGGCTCGGAACCAGTTGCCACCACCCCTGGCTCTTCAGACTGGCCAGTGGAAGTGGAGGCTTTCACGGGCGGGCTAACATCTCCATCGCCACCTTTTCCAGATACAAGGACTCATCCTCGTCATTGAACCCAGCTTACTCGTTCAGAGTCTTACCATCAAATTTGATCTTCAGGTTCCGCACCTTAGTCACAAATGTGCCCTTTATGATGTGGGAGACATTGGCATAAAACTCCTTAACTAAGTGCTCATTGGCCTCCGGCAGCTTGCTCGTGAAGAATTTCCACACCACTTTGTCATCAAATTTCCTCTTACATTGGGGTTGTGGGGTAGAAGATCCATTTCTATGAATTGCCTCTCATGCGTAAGTGACCTCTGAGGCCACTACTCCCGAGACTTGCGGTAGGCTTTTTCATTGACAAACCTTTGTTGCCATACCTCCGGGTTCCTTGTTCTCTCCAACCCACCTGTTTGAGTGTCACCACCCCTCCCGTCGTTAGGTATCTCAGCATCTACATCAATTAGTTCCTGTCTAGGTGGAGAAGCTGTAGGAGAGGCTGATGCGGAAGACTCACTACTCTCTTCTGAGCCATCAGACGACTCAGAAGAAGCAAGAGAACTAGCGGAAGCAGGGGGTGTAGGCTCATCTCTCAATTGGAATCTCCCTGAGATGTCCGGCACATGAGTAGGTAAAGAATCACCCTCTGAGGCTTCCTGGGAAGGTACATAATCACTACCCTCATAATGGGATGTGGCTTTGTCCGCAACTCTGATGGTCTTTCGCATTTTCCCAATAGATTGTTGTACTGCTAGGGGTAACTTGATTCTTCCTCGTCCCCTACCCCAGGAGGGCTCTGCTTTACCTTTTTGTTTCTCGCTTCTACCTCTAGATTTGACCATTGTCTTCATACACAATCAGCGAAAGATCATTATCACTGGTGCTAAAAGAATCAGTAAAGAAAAATAGATGAAAAGTTGGCAGTGTTGCACAAACAAAGATCCGCTGACAGCGGAAAAAAGACCGCCGCCACAGAGGTCTAGGGATCAGACTACCCAGCCTCTTAACATGTGGTACCGTCGAGAGCGGAATTTGGGGCGCGGCTGCGATAGTTAAACCGCTGTCCGCGGAAAAACAAACGCGGCCTCGAACCCAATTTTACACTTCTCTGAACTTCAATTCCGCTGACCGAAAAATGAATAAGATTACTACTTGTTTTCTAAGAAAATATTTTCTTGGAAAACATTTTTCGTTATACCAAACACACCCTGAATCAATGAAATTTAAATATTGAGACTACCTCCGAACTCGAGCATATGGAATGTGTAACTCGTTGTTGAATCAATCAATGCTTAAAAGGGAAAATCCTCAAACGATTAATCGTTACCAATTCCAAAAGAAAAGAAAAAACAAAAAGGATTTCAAAATAGGGTTGGTAAACCACCCGCAGTAGCTAGCACAATTAGAGCCCTTTTGGCCAAGCTGCCAAAATCTGCTTATTTTAAAAAGTACTTTTTTTCATAAGTACTTTTTTTAAAAATACTTTTGAAAAAAAACGGTTTGTGTTTGGCCAATTCATTTAAGAAGTACTTTTTGCAACATTTGGTAAATAATTTGTGTTTGGCCAATTTATTTCAAAAAGTGCTTTTGAGTGTTAAATTACCAAAAATGATAGTACCAAGGTCGTATAATTCTTTTAAATATAAAAATAAACTTAAATACTTATCGTAAGAGACTTTTATTATTTTCTATTTTATTTAATTAAAATATAAAACATAAAGTAAACAAACATATTAACGATTTAAATCAATTTTACATATGTAGTTATACTAAAGTATATGATATTATCTAGTACAATTACTTATTTTTATATGATGATTTGAATAATTAAAATAACATCATTCAGTATAAATTAGAAGTCTATCCACAAATTACTATATATTGTTAATCCATCATGAAATAATAAGTAAAGTCACTCACATATGATAACACTTCTTAACCTTGATATAAACCCTAGACAGGTCCTTAGCCAAATAGGCGAATACATTTTCTTCACTGAAAAAACCCCTATACTTAAAAGTTCCTTCCCCATTAGCATCATCTGGGATAGGCCCCCTAAAAATACTATTAAACTGAATATAGATGGAGCTTTCTCGAAACATAATCTTCATGCAAGTTTAGGTGTAGTTTTCAGAAACAGTACGGGAAAATGGAACATGGGCTTTACCAAGTCATGCTATGCTCACAACACTCTTAGCACTGCAGGAAGGCCTACAACTAGCAAAGGAATTGCCATTTGCAAACCTCGAAATCGAAACAGACTCAACAGAAGCGTTGAGAATGCTAGATGAAGCTTGTAGCACTACTAATCCATGCTTACTCACTTGCAGATCCTTAATGCAACAGTTGAAGTCCCTGGTGATCAGACACAGCTTTAGGGAAGGAAATGCAATAGCAGACTGCCTAGCAAAGGAAGCTATTAGGATTTTTTCAAGCCAGGACTATGTTATCGACTTGCACGTCCACCTACTTTTGTTGAATCTTTTTTGGAAAAGGATATGCAAGGTGTTTGTTTGGGTATTAAAAAACTGAATTCTACTACTTGTAATAGCCTAGTATCTCTTAACAACAGTAATGTCCTTAGGGACTATATAACTCCTATATATATATATATATATATATATATAATATATATATATATAATATATATATATATATATAATATGTGCTTCCTTTGTTAAAAAAAAACACTTCTCAACAATTTCATCTCTACTTCTATCACACAACACTTCAATATTAGTAGAAGACTTGCTTCGCATTTCTAAAGGAATATCAGAAGGCTGATCTCTTTCATCAATCTCTGCAGTAATGTCTTTATTAGCATAATAGTTGAATTATTTATCGGTAAAATAACGTTGTGTCACGACCCAAGTTCGCGGTCGGTGAACATGCCGTGACGGCACCTAGTCCATATGACTAGGTAGGCCTAACAATTTCGAAAAAAAAGAAACAAATGCTTAGAAACTAATAAAAACTAAAGATAACAAATATAAAAGTGTTTAAGATGCCGCTCGGCATATACAATACAAGATCTCAAAATCGAACAACTCCCAAAACCTGAAATCTAATGAATCACAAGCTATGAATACGACAAAATGCTCTAACTCCGGAATGTCTAATTCAAAAGAAAAGATAGAAGGGCTATCACTACAAGAGAGAATGGAAAGGGACTCTTCGGTCTGCGGACGCGGCAGATATACCTCGAAGTATCTGGAGAATCGCCTCGCCTCAAGGGTAGTAGGGCTGAGTCGAGGTACCTAGATCTGCACACAAAAAATATGTGCAGGAAAGGGCATGAGTACACCACAGCGGTACCTAGTAAGTGCCAAGCCTAACCTCGGTCGAGTAGTGACGAGGAAGGTCAGGGCCCTACCGGTCATATACAATAATATATAAGGACAAGAAGCAGTATTAAAGTAACACAGGGTAATAAGAGTAAGAACAACTACAACAGAGACAAATAATCACAGTAGGAATACAGCTCAACACATAACAACCGGGGATCTCCCAGGATACCATCTTGTAGTCCCCAAATATAAATATCCAGTGGATCTCCCGGGTGTCGTCCCGTAGTCCAACTCATATTGCGCAGGGGATCTCCCGGAATACCACATCCGTAGTCCCAAATGTAAATACTCAGTACTAGGGGAATCTACCGGGTGCAGTCCCGTAGTTCCAATGTAAATATGCAGGGGGATCTCCTGGAATACCACATCTGTAGTCCCAAATAAACAGGCAAGAGGGGGGGATCTCCCGGGATACCGCCCGTAGTCTCAAAGTAAACACACAGCAGCAACACAACGAATATTCAATTCAATCAAATTTATACCAAGGTAAAACAGGTATTTCTAGCCTAGCATGCTGCATAGAATTCAAATACGCAGTTTGAGCAAGTAAAACAATTTAATCATTTAGATATGCTTTCCTAAGCTAATAGTAGGCTTAAATTTCAAGTAGTGTAAACAGGGAAGAAATACACAATTATAGTTACTTAATGAAAACCGGATTTTCAACAATTAGCACATGTACGCACTCGTCACCTCACGTACAAGGCATTTCATATATCAACAATACCAAATCCTAAGGGGAATTCCCCCACACAAGGTTAGGCAAGCCACTTACCTCGAACCAACTCAATCAACTCAATACCACGTTCTTGCCACGAGTATCCGACTCCAAATGGCCCAAATCTATTCAAAGTAATTGCATAATGTAAATATAACTTCAAATAACAAATTCAACTAATTAATCCGAAGGTAATACGCGAAATTAGGAAAATCGCCCAAAAAGCCCCCCTGGGCCCACACCTCGGAATCGGGTAAAATTTACAAATTCGGAATCCTTACACTCTCACCAGTTCATATATACAGAAATTACTCCAATCCAACATCAAAATCTTGATCAAAACTCCAAAATTAGGCCTAAGAACTTTTCAAGTTCTTCTCCAAATTTTCACCCCAAATTCGAATTTAAAGGATGAATTCAAGCATAGATTCGTGGAAATCAAAACCGAGTAAGAATTACTTACCCAAAATACCTAGGTGAAATTCTCTCCCAAAATCGCCAATCCCGAGCTCCCAAATCAATTTCTATGGTTTTGAGACGTAACCCTCGATTCTGCCCCTTTTTCTGACCAGTAGAACCCCTTCTGCGGTTCAATTACCACACTTGCGGTCCCGCACCTGCGGACAAAGTCATCGCAGGTGCGAAAAATTACTTAACTGGCTGGGTCCGCATCTGCGGTCCTTTGGTCGCTTCTGTGGTCCCGCATTTGTGGTCACCAGCTGCACCTGCGATCTCCTGGATACTGGGCCAATTTCGCTTCTGCGGTCACCAAGCCGCTTCTGCGGCGCCGCACCTGCGGTCCCACACACGCAGGGGCAGTTATGACAGGTTCAGCACTCAGATTTTTGCTTAAGTCCAAAATCAACTTCCGTTATGCACCCGAAACTCACCCGAGGCCCCAGGGACCTCAACCAAACCTGCCAACCAATCCTAAAATATCATACGAACTTATTCCAACCCTCAAATCACATCAACCAATGCTAAAACCACAAATCACTCTCCAATCCAAGCCTAAGGATTTTCAAAACTTCCAATTTCCACTTTCGATCAAAAAGCCTATAAAACCTCGTCCGAATTACCTGAAATTTTGCACACACATCCCAAATGACACAACGGACCTACTCCAACTTCTAAAATTCCATTCCGACCCCGATATCAAAATCTCACTATCGAACCGGAAACTTCAAAAATTCGACTTTCGGCATTTCAAGTCTAATTAAGCTACAGACCTCCCAAACACAATCCGAACACGCCCCTAAGCCCGAAATCACTCAACGGAGCTAACGGAACCAACGAAATTCCATTCAGAGGCCGTCTTCACACTGCTCCGACTATGGTCCAAATTCTAAGGCTAAAACTCTCATTTAGGGACTAATTGTCCCTAAACACTCCGTAACACAAAATGAACCCTCCCGGCAACTCGCAATAGCAGAAATAAGCACGGGGAAAGTAGTTAATAGGGGATCAGCGGTAATTCTTAAAACGACCGGCCGGGTCGTTACTCGTTGTCAGATGAAATTATGTATAGCCATGGTAGTTGTAACTAGATGATTTAGAGTGTCAAACTTTAAAGATGACATTGAGCGTAAAATAAAAATAACTTTAAATACATTAAAAAATCGTAAAAGAAATAGTTAAGTATGTTTAAATTCTAATTCAAAAAGACTAACTAATTACTAACAGCACATAGTGTATAATTTATAGTTTTAAAAAAATTAAATTCAAAAAGAAACTAATTATTACCTAACCTTACTAAGTTTGTCTAAAATGCCAAGTGGCCTATTATGAGGCTACCACTTGACTAAATATGGATGCATTTTCTTCTTCTTTTAATAATATATAGATAGATTATGCAATGCAATTGTAAATTTATTACATATTTGTAGGTCATTTTCACAAATCAGATTTGATAACTGTTTTAAAGATTCGGGAACTAATAGCATATAATAGAAGATATTATAAATAATCATTTATAGGAAGAGACTTGATAATCCAAAGAAGTGCAGATAATTTGCTTTAGTGTGAAAAAAGAAGAAGATAATTTGGAAATTTACGAGACATTACACAAAGAAAAGATCAAAAACAAGAAAAGTCAGTAAATTTTTTGAAAAGTTACAATATGATTCATATATATGATATCTTTAATTTTAATAGGATGGTAAAAACTAGAAACAAAAATGAAAGAAAAAACTTAAATTAGTAAGGGATAATTTTGAAAATATAAATTTATGGTGAGGATAGTTTTGTCTTGAATAAATTAATTTTCTACTTCTGCTTCTGCTTCTCGAAAGAAGCTAGAATTTTTTGCTTCTTCCCAAAAGCAGAAAAACTGCTTCTGCTGCTGGCAAAAAGTACTTTTTTGTATTGGCCAAACAACTCATATTTTTTAAAAAGTACTTTTTTGGGGAAAAAAGTACTTTTGGCCTCCCAGAAGCTTGGCCAAACAGGCTCTTAATAAGGGAGGATATCTTCGTTTCTTCTTTAGGGGTACATGAGCACAAATAAGACAGCTGTACTCTGAAGTTTCTCTATATACTCTGTTTGCCTCTCATCCTTTTTACGTCTAAAGATTCGCTATAGCATATAGGTTCATTATTCATGTAAATATCAGTGTTTTAAGAGCCGTTTTCGAGGCAAACCTCGGGGCTCGCATTTTTGGGCCGAGCCCTGTTAAGATCAAAGCAAATGGAAGGAATCAGAGGAAATTCAACATAGCTGAGATCTAGAATGTTCGAAAGAGAGGGACGATACAGAGAAAGATATTTTTCCATTTCTCTTCACTAAGAATGAATCAGTCCACTAGATATAGTCGATGAACTATTTATAGTATGGGCTTGTACAAGATACTACAACAAATAAAATAATGGGCCTTATAGTATGGGCCTGTACATAAGAAAGAAGATAAAACTAAGTTGGGCCTTCATCTATTCTAACACCCCCCTCCCCTCAAGCTGTGGGGTGACATAACCCCCAGCTTGCGAAGCAAATTGTTGTGCTGAACACCAGATAAGGATCTGGTGAATAGATCTGCTAGTTGAGAAGCAGTGGGAATGTAATCAAGAGCAATCAAACCAGCTCCAAGCTTCTCCCTGACAAAACGGCAATCAAGCTCTATATGCTTGGTCTGTTCATGCATCACAGCATTCTTGGAAATGCTTAGAGTAGCTTGGTTATCACAGTAAACAGGGACAGGCTGAGACATATGAACACCAATATCACCCAAGAGTCGAACAAGCCAAGTCAATTCAGCAACAGTCTTCCTCAAAGCCCTATATTCAGCTTCTGCAGAAGACAGGGACACAGTAGGCTACTTTTTTGATTTCCAACAAATAAAACTATCACCCAATGTAACAAAAAAGCCAGTAATAGATTTTCTTCAAGAATAATAGGTGGCCCAATCAGAATCAGAATAAGCCTTGAGAGAGAAATCCATAGAACTGTTGAACAAGATGCCCTTGGCAGGATCATTAATCAGGTATCTAAGGACATGCAAAGTACCTTGCATGTGAGGATACCTGGGGGCATTCAAAAACTAACTAAGATGTTGCACTGAAAATGATAAGTTAGGTCTGGTGTGTTGGAGAAAATTGAGTTTCCCAACAAGTCGTCTGAAGAGAGAAGGGTTAGGAAGGAGTTCCCCAGAAGTAGGACTAAGCTTACTATTCAGATATAAAAGAGCCAGAACAGGAGTGCAGTCAAAACAATTGAATTCATCCAAAAGGTCTTTGGTAAACTTATGTTGATTGACAAGATAGCCTTCAGCAACACTAGAAACTTCAAGCCCCAAAAAATAGTGAACATTACCAAGATCATTGATCTTGAATGCATCCAGAAAAGATTTCAAAGATCCCATTTCCACAATGTCTTCACCAGCTAACAATATATCATCCACATATACTGCAATGACAACAGTAGAAGTGGCCCAAATTTTAGTGAAAATGGAGTAGTCATTAAGACTAGACTGGTAATCTTTGGATATAAGAGCATGAGAGAGCTTGGCAAACCATTGTCTTGATGCTTGTTTGAGACCATAAAGAGACTTTCTAAGTCGACAGACAAGAGGAGAACCATCAGGAGAAGAACCAGAGACAGACAACCCAAGGGGAACCTTCATATACACTTCTTCAGAAATGTCCCCATGCAGAAATGCATTGTTGACATCAAGCTGGTAAACAGTCCAGGACTTCTTGGCTGCAACAGCAAGGAGACATTTGATAGTTGTGAACTTGATAACTACGGAAAATGTCTCACTGTAATCAATCCCAGCCTGTTGAGTCTAACAACAAGTCTTGATTTGTATCTCTCAATGGTCCCACCTGACCTCTGTTTGATCTTATACACCCACTTACATGGAATGGCTTTCTTGCCAAGAGGAAGAGGGCCAATGTCCCAAGTTTGATTAGCCTCAAGAGCATGAAAATCTTGTATCATAGCTTCCTGGCAAGCAAGATTGGAGATAGCTTGCTGATAATGTTGAGATTCATGCATGACAAGAAGGGCTGAAGATTGAGGAACAGAGTTACAAGCATAGTCCTGAAGATGATCTGGAGGGTTATGTGGTCTAAAGGACCTTCTAAGTGGAGGAGGAGAAGGTGTAACAGAAGAACCAGAAGGTAATGGAGTTGATGCAGGAGGAGAATGAGGAGATGAATGGGGAGTGAAGAGATCAGAATGAGAAAAACTTGTATCAGAAGAAGAGGGAAAGAAGGTAGAAGGAGAAGATGTAGAAGGAAAAATGTGTTCAACAAAAGATACATCTCTATAATGTAAAATAGATCTATTGTGTAAGTGAATGACATTGTACCCTTTCTTTCCAAAGGGATACCCCAAGAAAATACAAGGAATAACTCTGGATTGGTGTTTGTCTCTATGAGGTATAGGGACAGAAGCATAGGCTAAACATCCAAAAGATCTTAAATGATCATAAGAGGGTGGTGGATCATTCAAGACCTCATAAGGGGTTTTGTTGGAAATAACAGTGGAAGGGAATCTATTAACCAGATATGTAGCTGTGAGTATACATTCACCCCAATACTTGGTAGGTAATTTGGACTGAAACAAGAAGTCTCTAGCAGTTTCTAATAGATGTTTGTGTTTTCTCTCCACAACCCCATTTTGTTGTGGAGTATAAGAGCAAGTAGTCTAATGAGAGATACCCAATGAACTAAGAAATTTAGCATAGGAGGAACAAGATCCTAGTTCAAAGGCATTGTCTGTTCTAATGGTCTGAACACTACTATTGTAATGGGTGGAAACCATGGATATAAATGCCTTAATGATGGAAAAAGCATTGCCTTTGCAAGAGAGAAGATGGGTCCAGGTGACCCTACTATAGTCATTTACAATGGTCAAAGAATATTTGAAACCATTGTAGGTGGCAGTATGATAGGGGGCCCAAAGATCAATATGAACAAGTTCAAAAGGCCTTGAGGAATGAGTAATGCTAGCAGGAAATGAATTCCTTTGTTGTCTTGCCATGGGGCAGATTGGACAAACAAAAGATTGTTTAGAGGAAAATTGACCGGACAGATGTGGGATAGATATCATTTTAACAAAAGGAATATGTCCCATTCTTTGATGCAATAAAACATCATTTTTATTAATGAAAGTAGAAGTACAAGAAGTAGGAAGCACTGAACTATCAATAACAGGGGAAGAGGGAACATGACTAATGACAGAATGAAAAGAATAATCACTAGATTTTACATCAGAACAAGAAATAGAAAGAAAATCAGATTTACTGGAACCCATATGCAGAATGTATAGGCCATGCTCAACTCTACCAATTTCCAATGGCCTTTTCCGAGAAGGGCCCTGTAGGAACAAGAAAATAATAGTGAGAATAGCATAGCAACTGAGTTGAGTGAGAAGTTGATGCATAGAGATTAAATTGAATTGAAAAGAAGGTATCAAAAATACATTATTCAGGATGATAGTAGAAGACAGTGATAGGCAGCCTATAGAGTTAACTTTAACTTTGTATCCATTTGACAATGTAACAAGAGAAGGTGCGACTAAAGGTTGTATATTATGAAGTAGGTGCTTGTGGGGGGTCATGTGATTAGTAGCCCCAGAATCCAAAATCCAAGATAGTGAATCTACTTTAGAAGCACTAGATGCAAATGAACCATCAAAATTAAAGACAGTGTTGTTTACCAAACCTACAAAATTGGCATAAGCAGTAGATGATGATGATATTGGAGCAGAAGATGAGAGTTGGGCCTGCTGAAAAAGTGACAGAATATGAGCATATTGTTCCTTCGAGAAACCATGTGGAGCATCAACAGCCTGTTGAGGATTAGAAAGAGGAGGAGTCTCAGGAGTAGAATCCATATGTATAAAAGCTACAACTCTTTTATTCTTAGTGAACTTAAAATCTGAGGGTAATCCATGAAGCTTGTAACACTTGTCTACGGTGTGCCCATACTTCTTACAGTACTTGCAGAATATCATAGATTTCTTGGGATCAAAGTTCACCCTTTGAGAATAATTTCTGGAGTTGTTAACTTGAGAGGGACCATTCTGAGGAGCAGGAGAATTGGCTAGGAAGAGGCTGAATCAAAAAAGAATATAGGGGAATCAGATTTGATCTCTCTCTGCTTTTCATCTCTGATCAGAATGGAGTATGCCTTTGCAACTGATGGTACTGGACTCATCATCAGAATGTTGCTCCGCACAGTAGCATATGTATCATTCAATCCAGATAAAAATTGAACAAGTTGATGTCCCTCAATAAACTCAGGCAAGGCACCACAAGTGCAAGGCCTACCAAAAGTATAGTTGCCAATTTCATCCCAATAACTCTTCAACTTTGTAAAATACGTAGATATATCAGAAGATCCCTGTGTAGTGGCTGCTATGGCTCTTTGAATACTATAGTATTGAGATGTATTTGCAACACCATACCTCTTCTCTAGATTATGCAAGACTCCTTAGCAGTTTGATAATACAATATAGTCTTGGATATGTCCTTAGATAATGCATTCATAATCCAAGCTTTAACCATTTTATTGCATCTCTCCCAATGAGGATAGAGTGCTGAGGTAGGTGCAGGTTTGGGTAAGGAACCATTGATAAGATAGAGTTTGTTTTTAGCTGAAAGTGAGATAATCATACTCTCTTTCCACTCTCCATACCCTATCCCAGTAAAAGGAACAGAAACTAACACTGTACCCGGAGTATTATAAGGGTTGAGGATTAGAAAGAGGAAGAGTCTGAGGAGTAGAATCCATATGTATAGAAGCTGCAACTCTTTTATTCTTAGTGAACTCAAAATCCAAGGGGAATCCATGAAGCTTGTAACACTTGTCTACGGTGCGCGCAGACTTCTTACAGTACCTGCAGAATATCATAGATTTCTTAGGATCAAAGTTCACCCTTTGAGAATAATTTCTGGAGTTGTTAACTTGAGAGGGACCATTCTGAGGAGCAGGAGAATTGGCTAGGAATGAGGCTGAATCAGAGGAGAATATAATGGAATCATATTTGATCTCACTCTGCTTTTCATCTCTGATCGGAATGGAGTATGCCTTTGCAGCTGATGGTGCTGGACTCATCATCAGAATGTTGCTCCGCACAGTAGCATATGTATCATTCAATCCAGATAAAAATAAAACAAGTTGGTGTCCCTCAATAAACTTAGGCAAGGCACCACAAATGCAAGGCCTACCAAAAGTATAGTTGCCAATTTCATCCCAATAATCCTTCAACTTTGTAAAATACGTAGCTATATCATAAGATCCCTGTGTAGTGGCTGCTATTGCTCTTTGAATACTATAGTATTGAGATGTATTTGCAACACCATACCTCTCCTCTAGATTATCCAAGCCTCCTTAGTAGTTTTATAATACAATATAGTCTTGGATATGTCCTTAGATAATGCATTCATAATCCAAGCTTTAACCATGTTATTGCATCTCTCCCGAGGATAGAGTGCTGAGGTAGGTGCAGGTTTGGGTAGGGAACCATTGATAACTTGGAGTTTGTTTTTAGCTGAAAGTGAGATAATCATACTCTCTTTCCACTCTCCATACCATATCCCAGCAAAAGGAACAGAAACTAACACTGTACCCGGAGTATCAGAAGGGTGAAGGTATAAGGGATGAAAGAGATCGATGTTAGGGTTTAAATTTGTATTTGGAAGTTCATGTACAACAGGCGTTTGAGAATCAATAGCCATGATTATGAAAATATCATAAGAAAAACATCAATCACACAAAATATCTATCAGAATGTGCAAAAATTAGAGAAGAAATGTCACCAGTTGTGCGGAAAAAAAACCTTAAATTGAGTTACTGTGGCAAAACTTGAAATTTCAAATGAACATTGCATCATCAGCACAATTGAAGACGAAATCGACATCAATACTTAAAATCTCAGCTCCGACGAACAAAAAATCATCAGAAACTTGCAGAAATCGACGGTGCAAGAAAAAATCGTTCTAGACCAGAAAATCGAACAACAGAAACGTAGTTGCTCCCGAAATTAACCAGGTTTGCTCTGATACCATGTTAAGATCAAAGGAAATGGAAGGAATCAGACGAAATTCAACATAGCTGAGATCTAGAATGTTCGAAAGAGAGGGACGATACAGAGAAAGATATTTTCCATTTCTCTACTGTAAGAATGAATCGGTCCACTAATTACAGTCAATGAACTATTAATAGTATGGGCCTGTACAAGATACAACAACAAAATAAATAAATGGGCCTTATAATATGGGATGGGCCTGTACATAAGAAAGAAAATAAAACTAAGTTGGGCCTTCAACTATTCTAGCAAGCCGTGGGGTGAGGCACACCCAAAATGCCCCGAGGTGATGGTGTGCGGCGAAAGTCTCAGGAGGCGTACGCCCAGCAATTCGGAGCGTACGCCCGGACGTTTGAGGCGCGTTTTTGTAGTGAGGTGCAAGCCCCAGAGACTTTTTCAAATTAAAAACAAAATTTGTTGAATACGTCCTTCATGTAATACCAAAATTCTCAAAAACCAGCTTGTAATTACTCAAAAGTTTTAAAAACAAACTAAAACATATTAAATTTAAAAGTCAAGACCTTTTTTATTGATTGAAGCCTTAATTTATGGGCTTTTTCAATTCTTTATCATGTCCGCTAGTCTGCTAATATCTCCTAAAATCAACGAATATTTTTTTTTACAAATATAAACAGAACTCCATTCTCCTTCATAGTGATCACGCCCAACTATGCCTTATAAAAAGGACAAGCGGTCGTTGCAAATATAATCTGGGTATTTAGCCCAGAGTCGAATCCCACAGGGAATTAACCTACCAATTACTTTTGTCAGACTCACTGAATTCTTCGTAATCAACTTCCCAGATATTTTGAATAACAATTGGTGATATTTTTACTAACTATAACTGAATAAAGTTAAGTAAACTAAAATCTAACTATCACTGAGTTGTAAACAAATAAGAGAAGGATCTAAGGTTGTGATTTCCCCTATTGATGGAATCCCTTCCTGTTATGTTTCGCATAGATTTGCTTAATCGTCCTTATCGATCATGAGCACTCTTACTACCGTAAATCTCTCCCGAGTAATTACGATAATTTACCAGACGCACTCTCCCGAGTTACGCTAGCTGGCTTTTATTACAGCTCACTTAGATTGCACCCAAGGTTTCGTTATCCCTAATCCCACCTTTAAACCCTCGGTTATTGATTCCTCATATACTTTAGGAGTTGTGTTGTTCAACAACTACCTAAATATGAACTCTCTCCAGAGTAATAAATATTAAATAGGCACATCTAATTGGATCCTATCAATTAACTACAACGAGAATGTAGTTGAACAAATAGAGATTAAACTGGGCAAACTATATTAACACAACAAGAAGTTCATCCTTCAACAGGTTCCATCAAAACCCTAGACTAAATAATTAGCTACTCATAATCGTGTTCATACTAACAACAGCAAAATTCATCATGAATGATAAATACAAAAGGAAGAAAGGTAGTACTCGATGTCGAATTATCCTCCTTGCCTCTTGCCTCTTCTTGCCTTCACAAAAACTATAAAAACCTTGATAATGTCTTTTTGGGCGTACTGGACCTCATATAGTTTAAGTGGAATTACCCCAAAACGTCCAAGTTTACCCCTGAACTTCCTGCGCTCCAGATTGACTAGCGCGGCCGCGCTCGAACCGAGCTAGAGGCCGCGCATATGGCATAGTATACTGTCCCGTTTTCTGCTCTAGCGCGGTCGCGCTAAGGCCGCGCTTGGCCCGCGCTAAAGTGAATCAGCATTTTCTCTCTTCTTTTCTTTCTTCTTTCACACGTACTCAGCTCCGAGGGGCTTCCCTTGCTTTAATTTAGCTCCAAACACTTTCCTAAGTCCTCATTAGCACAACTTGTTCCTGCAAAACATGAAATTCACAATTAGAGCCATTTTATCATCATTTAACCTTCCTAGAACTGTGAAGCATAGTCAAGTTGGGGCATAAATAGTCGCCAAACTATATGATCTAGCCTATTATCAACACCCCACACTTAAATCATTGTTAGTCCCCGAGCAATCCACCATACTCTATAAAGGTTCCTTCACTAAGCTTTTTTTTCTAACGTATCACACCAAGAACAAATCACCAAAGTTACGTCTAGTAGTGTAACATCTTTGCCTCAAGAGTCGACTCTCACGTGCCGTGCAATATTCATACTTACTCAAATTACTCTATGCAGAGGTCAAGACTTACCTTTCCTTCATGAATCAAATGCCCTCACATCACACAAGAGAGTAGTTCCACAAATAATAATATTAAGAACAATTAGGAACTTAGATAGACAAAATTCGCTCACTCTTAGAAAGAAAATTCGCATGCCACACAAATGCACCATAGGCTTGCCCTTAGTGTACTACTCTAATAATCGAGCCCATTCAGTCTAGGATCAATTAGGACTTCATTTGGTAGTAATGTAGGCTAAGGGATGGGTAGGATATATTTGGATATAGTGACTAACCTCCCTAAGCACTTTTAATACAATCATCTTCGCATTCAAAACCATACTTATGTCAGACCAGACATTCCACCACACTTCTGTTTATAATACCCCAAACTCCATTAGGTGCAATTGTATCAAGTCACCACTTATCAAGGACTACATTTACTTTTTTAAAGTGGCGCTTATTCTTTTATTTTTCAAAATACTGCACCTTTTTCTCTATTTCATTGGTTCCACTAAAAAACCAAACCACCACCCCACACTTTAGCTTTTGCATATTTCATAACCATTCAAGTGCTCATGGGAGGTAAAGGGGTTCAAACAGATGGGCCGTTCAAACAATTATGTAAGGTTTGTAATGTGGTTGCCAAAGAAACAGGCTTATAGGCTCAACGGGGTTAACTACAATGTATCGCATTTAGGTGGGTCTACTTTATTTATCTGGCTTAATAAAGAAGTGCCTATATCACTTCTAAGACTGAATAAAGCTACTATTTCGCTTTGCAAACACACGGGGCAAGTTCTAGGCATCAAATGCAAAGCATAGAATACAATACAACTCATACACACATGGCACATGATTCACTCCAGATTGGCTTATCAAGACACTCTCGTTTGAGTACTCAAGTCAGTTACAAACATACAATTTAAGGCACTCTGCAAGAATCAACCACTGAGACTAAGTGTCACACTCTAGTGTCTAATGTGTTCAGGTATATCAATGCTAAGAGCTTCTCTTCCTATTTCAGCTCATAGCCCATAAGTACCAACTAAAACTAGAAACAAAACAAACAAAAAGTAACTACACCCGGTTCAAGCAAAACCCTTGGAAAAGAACCGCGGCCCAAAGAAAAACCAAGGGAGAGTTACTACACTACCTAAAACAAAAAAAAATCTTTTTGGTATTTTCTTTAGACTTACTTCCCCCAAGAAAACTGTCTAGAAGATCCGTCATCAGGAAGAGTCCAACATATTTTTTTTTTTTTGAACAATTTTTCCGTCGACTTAGACCCTCTAGAACACCGTCGAAAGAAATCCGTCGTCGGGACAAGTCGAATTACCTAATTTGACTGCTACTCAAAACCACAAAAATAAAGAAAACATAAAACAATCAAGAAAAACAAAGAAAACATAAAACAGTCAAGTTCTTACATATTTACACATACATTGAAGTATCCCCCACCCCACACTTAAAAGGAAGACATGTCCTCATGGCATACAAAACAAAGAACAGTGAGGTAAAGGAACTTCCCTTATTGATCAATCTTGATCGGAGACCGTCTCCGGATTCAGATGACATGCACGACCCAGAGCTCGCGGCCAACACATTATTTTCTTCCTCGATTTAACCTGCTGGGCGGCCACTGCATCAACACGTGTACCTAAGTCAGCGACCGAGGTACACAACTCTACCACCTCCCGCTCTAAGGCTGTGAACCGGGTAACTCGACCAACCCCAGATGGTCTTGCAGCCTCTGCAATCTGCTCATGGGCCGGTGACTCGGCCCTTACTTCCTCCTGCTCATCCTCCCCTTCCTCAGATTCATCGGAGTCAGCACTATCATCACCACCAGGTGCCACAGGCTCTTTCCCAGTAGTTACCTTATCAGCTCGAAACTTGGTGTCTCTCGGCACTATCCCATCCACATTCAAATTTTCCAGCACCCGAGCTTCCTGGCAAAGCCTAGTGACTAGGGAAGTGAAGAAGAAACCATACCTCTTCACTGGACAATGTGTAAACATGTCCTCATGAATAAGCTTGGCCACGTCAAAGTTGTGACCATTTATAAAGCACCAAATTAAAGCAGCTCGAGGAGCATTCACTTACGTGGTGTTGGAAGACGGGATCAGGTGGTTGCTGATGACATACAACCAGCACTTCCCTTCAAAGGTGAGCGCCGCGGAATGAAACTTCTTCCCATATTTCATCCATACATTTTCCTTGCCATGTACACATATGGTTTCAAAGAACATCTCCCACTGGGTGTATCTTCTACCATACAGTTCATAATAATTGTCCAAATCATCCACAGGCGCGGGCAGCTGGTATATTCTCCGAATAGCCTCAACAGAGGCATCCACAGTCTTCTTGCGCACTGTTACTACACCATACACATGTTCTTTTACGTTGGCACGGAATTCACGTACAACCATCAAATTTCCCTCGTCCGGCTCTTCATAGAAGATTTGTAGCCCACGCCTGACTAGCGCATTATACAAGTTGGGGCAGCCAAGCTGGAGCGACCCTATATCTATGCCCCTCTCTGGTATCGGTTTCCTAGGAGCCTTATTAGCAAAACGATCATGTGCCTTGGCGGAGACGAACTTGTTACTATCAAAAGGACGAGTAGGAGCTGACCCGCACGCCCTGGAAGATCAAGCTTGACCGCTGGGTGAAGCACCGGTGGTTCGACGTTTCCTGGAGGGTGCCATAGTACCTGTTCTTTCTGCGTCTGATGGACTTATCACTCGCCCAAGCTCACCTGCATTGGTTAGTACTTACTAAAATCAAAAATAACAAATACCAACTATACTAAAGTCACTACGCCTTGGGTTGCCTCCCAACCAGCGCCTTAGTTAATGTCGTGGCACGATAGTTACAACAAGTCAATGGGTTGCCTCCTATGCAGCGCCTGATTTAACATCGCGGCACGACACAGATGAGCGCATTTAAGGCTCGCTCGACCTCTGAGGTTCAGTCAGATGGATCACTGACACTTCCTTGGTTTTATACATGCCCACATATGGTTTCAATCTTTGCCCAATGACTCTAAATGTATGGGAGTCTTTCTCTGAGGCAATCTCTATGGCACCTGAAGGGAGCACTTCGACCACTCGAAATGGTCCAGACCATCGTGACTTGAGTTTACCCGAAAATAGCCTTAGTCGTGAGTTATAAAGCAACACCATGTCTCCAGGATTGAAATTTCGCTCAACAATGTTCTTGTCGTGCAACCTCTTCATTCTCTCCTTGTATAACCTCGTGCTCTCAAAAGCAAAAAATCGGAACTCGTCTAGCTCATGCAATTCTGTGACTCTAGTTGTTCCTGCAGCCTCAATGTCCAAATTTAGTTGTTTCATTGCCCACCAAGCTCTATGTTCTAGTTCCACTGGCAAGTGACAGGCCTTCTCGAACACCAACTTATATGGTGACATACCAATTGGTGTTTTGAAAGCGGTTCTGTAGGCCTAGAGTGCATCATCTAGCTTTTTCACCCAATCAGTTCTTGTGGCGTTTACAGTCTTGATCAACATACTCTTTATCTCGCTATTCGACACTTCGACCTGTCCACTGGTCTAAGGATGATATGGAGTTGCCACCTTGTGGCGCACATCGTACTTTGCTAGCCATTTCTCGAAGGCTTGATTGCAGAAGTGAGTGCCTCCGTCACTGATAATAGCTCTCGGGGTCCGAACCGGGTGAATATATTCTTCTTCAAAAACCCCCACAACCACTCTTGCATCATTGGTGGGGAGTGCTGCAGCTTCCACCCATTTGGACACGTAATCTACAGCAACAAGTATGTACTTATTGCCAAAGGAGCTGATGAAGGGGCCCATGAAGTCTATCCCCCATACATCAAACACTTCAACCTCTTGAATTGGGTTCACGGGCATCTCATGGCGAGGGGAAATGTTCCGGGTTCGCTAATATTCATCACATCCCTTCACCCATTGATGTGCATCCTTAAACACAGTTGGCCAGTAGAACCCGGTTTCTAGAACTTTTGCTGCCGTCCTGACTCCTCCAAAATGTCCGCCATATGTCGATGCGTGACATGCCTACAATATAGAAGATTGTTCTATCTTGGGGACACACCTCCGGATCATATTGTCAACACATATTCTAAACAGATAAGGTTCATCCCAGTAATACATGCGGCAGTCACGATAAAACTTTTTCTTTTGCACAGAGGAAAGTTCATAGGGAACTATACCACTTGCCAGGTAATTTGAAAAGTCTGTATACCATGGCACTTCCTCAAGGCTTGTGGCGAGTAGCTGCTCGTCTGGAAAAGTTTCCAAAATATCCTCTACCTCAACTGAGTTTTCAGCTCCTTCAAGTCGCGATAGATGATCAGCGACTTGGTTTTCTGTGCCCTTACGATCACGAATCTCCAAGTGGAGACTCAAGTCAAGGCGATGGATCACTATCACTATAGATAGATGCTTTCCCTGGACTGTGTTCAAAAGGTCAAACTCTTGCAGTAACAACACCCAACGAATCAGGTGCGGTTTGGACTCCTTCTTTCAATCAAGTACCTGAGAGCAGCATGATCAGTATATACAATTACCTTAGAGCCAATCAGGTATGATCTGAACTTGTCGAATGCGAACACCACAGCCAGCATCTCCTTTTTAGTCACAGTGTAGTTCAGCTGGGCCCCACTCAACGTTCTACTGGCGCAGTAAATTGGGTGCATTAGCTTGTCTTTCCGCTTTCCTAGCACTGCCCCCACTGCATAGTCACTGGCGTCACACATGAGTTCGAATGGTTGCTCCCAGTCGGGGGCAACAATGATGGGTGCTGTGACTAGCCTCTTTTTCAACTCCTCGAATGCTACCCCGCAATCATCAGAAAACATGAAAGGGTGATCTTTTTCTAACAACTTACAGAGAGGGTTGGCAATTTTTGAGAAGTCTTTGATGAATCTCCGGTAGAAACCGGCATGCCCGAGGAAGCTCTTGATTGCCTTGACTGATGTGGGGGGGTGGCAGCTTTTCTATCACATCAACTTTAGCACGATCCACCTCGATTCCCTTGCTTGATACCCGGTGTCCCAAGACTATGCCCTCTTGTACCATGAAATGACATTTTTCCAAAATTAAGTACAAGGTTAGTCTCGATACATCTTTTCAACACTCGGGTCAGGTTTGTAAGGCACTCATCGAATGAGTTTCCTACCACTGAGAAATCATCCATGAACACCTCCATTATGTCTTCAACCATGTCAGTGAATATGGCCATCATGCACCTTTGGAATGTGGCAGGTGCATTGCATAGGCCAAAAGGCATCCTCCGGAAGGCATAAATCCCATAAGGACATGTGAATGGGGTCTTTTCTCTGTCTTCTGGTGCAATGGAGATTTGGTTGTACCCTGAGTACCCATCCAGAAATCAGAAGTGGGACCTCCCTGCCAGTCTGTCAAGCATCTTATCGATGAAGGGAATTGGGAAGTGGTCTTTCCGGGTGGCCAGATTTGATTTCCTATAGTCCATACAAATTCTCCAGCCTGTGACGGTTCTTGTACATATTAGCTCATTGTTATCATTTTTTACCACCGTCATACCACCCTTCTTAGGAACACATTGCACCGGGCTAACCCAGGTGCTGTCAGAAATGGGGAAAATGATTCTCGCATCCAATCTCTTAATAACCTCCTTCTTCACCACTTCCTTCATGTTGGGATTCAGCCTTCTTTGGTGCTCCCTGGAACGTTTGTGCCCCTCTTCCAGCAGAATTTTATGCATACAGTATGCCGGGCTGATCCCCTTAATATCTGCCATGGTCCACCCGATGGCAGTCTTGCACTCCGTGAGTACCTGTAAAAGCTGTTGTGCCTGCACATCTAACAAACTAGATGAGATAATAACAGGTAATGTGGAGTTGGGTCCTAGGAACGCATACCTGAGATGGGAGGGCAATGGCTTCAACTCCAGCTTTGGTGGTTCTTCTATGGATGGCTTGGCTGGAGGAGTTTCTCTGTTTTCTAAGTGCAGGGGCTCGAATTCCAGTGTTCTCTCCCAAAACCCTCTGCCCTCTAGAGCCAGCACCCATTCTGCCAATTCTTTCCCATTCACCTCATCTAAATTCACAAGACATGCAGTAAGAGGATCTTCAATATTCAATGTCTCATCATCCTCTTCCACGATTACAGCCACAACATCAATAAGAGAACAATTGGCAAGTTCACTTGGTCGCCTCATAGATTTCTGCACGTTGAATGTTATCTCCTCATCGTTCAACCTCATCCTGAGCTCCCCAGTTTCACAATCAATTAGGGCTCGCCCCGTGGGCAAGAATGGCCTTCCCAAAATTATGGTAATTTCTTCATCCACTCTACAATCCAGAATCACAAAATCTGCAGGGAACACAAATTTCCCTACCTGTATCAACACGTCATCCAAAATACCTAAGGGTCTCTTCATAGTTCTGTCAGCCAGCTGCAACAACATAGACATGGGTCTAGCTCTTCCAATCCTCAACCTCTTATAGATCGCCAGGGGCATAAGATTTATGCTAGACCCAAATCACAAAGTGCCTTGGCAAAGGCACAGTTACCAATGGTGCAGGGAATTGTGAAACTCCCTAGATCAGACAGCTTCTCAGCAACTGGTCTAGTTACCACAACACTGCAGGTCTGAGTTAAAGTCACTGTGGCCAAATCTTGGAAGTCGAACTTTCGGGACATCAAGTTCTTCATCATTTTTGCATAACCAGGAATCTCTTTCAGAGCATCAATCAATGGAATATTTACCTGGATTTGTTTCAACATCTCCAACAATTTCTTGTATTGTTACTCTTTCTGGTATTTGGCCAGCCTCTGTGGGAATGGTGCTGGAGGTCTCTTCTTCCTAATGATTTGGGTTTTCTCTTTGTCAGACACCGCCTCAACTACCGGTTCCTGGGCTGTCTTACCTTCTTTCTCAGTCTCAATCTGTGTGTTGGTTTCTTCCTGGGCAGGCTGTACTGTCACCTCTGTCAGTTTTGTTGAATCATCTAGCTCAATGGGCACTAGTACAAGTGTCTCAGCCTGTCTGCTTTCTCGAGCCCTCTCTTGCTCCAAGTCTATGTCTCTACCATTACGTACACTCACTCCATCAGCTGCTTCGGGCCTTGCTCTTTTAGATTTACCTGAGTGTCTGCAGGCAATGTCCCATGAGGACGATTATTCAAAGACATCGAGATCTGGCCCATTTGCACTTCAATATTCTTTATAGCTGATTCGTGTGCATCTACTCTTTCACTCATTTTCGCATTTGACCCAATAACTTGCTGCATCATTGCCTCGAGTCTAGCAAACCCATCTTCCTGTCTCCCATCATGTTGCTGCTGAGGAGGATGATAACCTTGCTGCTGATTTTGGTTGTTGTATCCCTGTGGCCCTTGGTAGGGCGCCACATTATTGTGAGGTCGCATGGCTCCCATATTTCCATTGCAGTGCTGCGGCTGGACTGGCTTGTATTGCTGATTCTGTTGGCCCCAATTCTGACCACCCTGTCTCTGGCCCCCATAATTAGACACATAATTCATGTCCTCAGGGTAATGATGGTGATCACTTTCTACATTCCATTGGCTACCGATTGGCTGACTAATGCAAGATGTGCATAAACCCCCATTGGTTGTATCTACAATGTGCACCTGCTGCTTCTGCCCTGACTCTTCCACCTTTTTGGTGAGTATACTCATTTGTGTCATTAAGGTGGCCATATTTTCAGCAAGAGTGTTGGATAGATCTAAGGGCACTGAGTGAACTACTGGAGTGATAGGTGCATTCCTGGTTGTCCACCCCGAATTCTGTGCCATCTTGTCAAGCAGGATCTGGCTTTCTCTACATGATTTGCTCAAGAATGCTCCACCAGCTGAAGCATCAACATTAGCCTTCACGCTATCTGTCAGACCCATGTAAAACCGCTGCCCCAATATCTGCTCTGGAATGCCATGGTGCGGACATATAACCAACATCCGTTTGAATCGTTCCCATGTTTCTTGCAGTGTTTCCATTGGTTTCTGTTTGAAGCTCAAAATTTCATCAATTTGCTGAGCAGTCTTGTTGGGTGGATGAAACTTATTCACAAATTGCTTGACTAACTCCTCCCAAGTCATGATGGAATTAATGGGGAGTGAATTTAGCCAAGTCTGGGCAGCTCCTGTCACTGAGAATGGAAACAACAACAGCTTTATTGCTTCCTGAGTTACGTTGGGCTGCCTTTGGGTTTTGCAGATTGACAGGAAATTCTTCAAGTGCTGTTGAGGATCTTCAATGTATGACCCCGAAAATAGCCCCTTGTTTTGCAACAAGTGCAGCATGTTATTTGTGATTTGAATAGATTCGGCCTGTATCTGCGGGACTAATATCGCTGTGGCCAAATTCTCTGCTGTAGGTTGCGCCCAGTCATATAGAGGAGCCTCTGGCACAAGAGGTGCCACTACTGGCGCAACCGGGTCTACCTCGCGATCCCTCATGTCTGGTTCAAGTTGTTCAACTGATTGTTGTTGTTTGTTTTTCCGATTGGCCCGATTCAAGGCCTTGAAAACTTTTTCAGGATCTGATAATGCTTCAAATACTTCACCAGTTCTCGATGAGTTTCTAGGCATGCACCTGTATAACCAAGTTAACCAACCTTAAAATTTCAATGTATGGATTGAAAATAAAGAAAACTGACTACACTAAGAATTTTTGTATTTCTTTCAATTGTAATTGATAACACCGTTAATTTCCCGGCAACGGCGCTAAAATTTGATCACGCCCAACTATGCCTTATAAAAAGGACAAGCAGTCGTTGCAAATATAATCCGGATATTTAGCCCAGAGTCGAATCCCACAGGGAATTAACCTACCAATTACTTTTGTCAGACTCACTGAATTCTTCGTAATCAACTTCCCAGATATTTTGAATAACAATTGGTGATATTTTTACTAACTATAACTGAATAAAGTTAAGTAAACTAAAAGCTATCTATGACTGAGTTGTAAACAAATAAGAGAAGGATCTAAGGTTGTGATTTCCCCTATTGATGGAATCCCTTCCTGTTGTGTTTCGCATAGATTTGCCTAATCGTCTCTATCGATCATGAGCACTCTTACTACTGTAAATCTCTCCCGAGTAATTACGATAATTTACTAGATGCACTCTCCCGAGTTACGGTAGCTGGCTTTTATTACAGCTCACTTAGATCGCACCCAAGGTTTCGTTATCCCTAATCCCACCTTTAAACCCTCGGTTATTGATTTCTCATGTACTTTGGGATTGGTGTTGTTCAACAACTACCTAAATATGCACTCTCTCCCAAGTAATACATATTAAATAGGCACAGCTAATTGAGGATCCTATCAATTAACTACAACAAGAATGTAGTTGAACAAATAGAGATTAAACTGGGCAAACTATATTAGCACAACAAGAAGTTCATCTTTCAACATGTTCCATAAAAACCCTAGACTAAATAATTAGCTACTCATAATCGTGTTCATACTAACAACAGCAAAATTCATCATGAATGATAAATACAAAAGGAAGAAATGTAGAACTCGATGTCGAATTATCCTCCTTGCCTCTTGCCTCTTCTTGCCTTTACAAAAACTATAAAAACCTTGATAATGTCTTTTTGGGCGTACTGGACCTCATATATGTTAAGTGGAATTACCCCCAAACTTCCAAGTTTACCCCTGAACTTCCTGCGCTCCGGATGGACTAGCGCGGCCACGCTCGAACCGCGCTAGTGGCCGCGCATATGGCATAGTATACTGTCCCGTTTTCTGCTCTA
The DNA here is from genome assembly GCF_001879085.1 of Nicotiana attenuata. NCBI lineage: Eukaryota > Viridiplantae > Streptophyta > Magnoliopsida > Solanales > Solanaceae > Nicotiana > Nicotiana attenuata. The sequence goes on from NW_017671516.1 coordinate 79,684, forward strand.
GCGCGGTCCCGCTAAGGCCGCGCTTGGCCCGCGCTAGAGTGAATCAGCATTTTCTCTCTTCCTTTCTTTCTTCTTTCACACGTACTCAGCTCTGAGGGGCTTCCCTTGCTTTAATTTAGCTCCAAACACTGTCCTAAGTCCTCATAAGCACAACTTGCTCCTGCAAAACATGAAATTCACAGTTAGAGCCATTTTATCGTCATTTAACCTTCCTAGAACGGTGAAGCATAGTCAAGTTGGGGCATAAATAGTCGCCAAACTACATGAATCTAGCCTATTATCACATAGCAGCAAGTTCAAAGTTCATATTGCAGGTTAGTCATCCTTTTTGTTCCTCCGTGTAGAAAACTTTATTCTTAGTTACTTGTGCTTGTAAGTAGCGTATAATAGATTATTTTGACAAGTTTTTTGTGGGGATGGAGCACATCTGTATATATTTTTCACCTATTTATAGTTTTCTTCAATTTTATGCAATTTTACATGTTTATAAATATTTACTGTAATTATATTATTTTATAAAATATTAAAAATAAAATATCCATAGGGCTTACGCCCCCGCTGAGGCATATGTAAAACGCCTCGTCTTACGCCCACGCCTTTTAAAACACTGGTATATATCTCGTGATGATAAACGTGGCATTTGCTCTAGGTTAATTTTTAGTTGCGCTTGGTTGCTTCTCAATTTTGAGTAACAGGTGTCTCACATATGGATTAATTTTTAATACTATGTCACAGTAGAATGCTCCTCTGCTTTAAGCAACTGAGATATCATTATATAGTAGTAGTAATTGTTTTGAAACTACCATACATTTCTTATGCAATTTGTTGAGCCCACATATATTTTTTCTGAACATTGATTAAGCTGAACCTCTCATCGTACTTGTATACTGCCAAGCTAAAGACAATCGACAAACACATGCAACTATGCAAGGCTATTAAATGAAAGCTAGACTCCAAATGAAAAACACAGCTGCAATGCACAAAATTTGGTGGCATGTCGACGTGTGCAGATAATTTAATTCACACCAATTGTTTAACCTTTCTTCTTGAATTGATGAAGATTAAAAAATTGAAAATCTTGCCCACTCCTATGACTTCATTGCCTATAAAACCTCACTAGGCTCAATTATAGACCAAGATTAAGCAGCCCAAATTAAAATTACAGGAAGAAAAGAAAAATGGAGGACGTGACCATTTTGCTAGGATTGTTGTCCATATGGATTTTTGTGTATGGAGTGATATCACTTGGGAGAAGCAAAAACAAGAAGAGACTTGCACCAGGTCCATTCCCTTTGCCTATTATTGGAAATCTTCACTTGCTTGGTGACAAACCCCACATATCACTTGCTAAACTCTCAAAAATTCATGGTCCAATTATGAATCTCAAACTAGGCCAAGTAAACACAGTGGTCATTTCCTCGTCAGCGCTGGCTAGAGAAGTCATGCAAAAGCGAGATTTAGCCTTTGCCAATAGGTCTGTCGCAGACGCACTACGTGCCCGAAATCACTCTGATTTCTCTGCTGTTTTTCTACCTGTCAACACTCGCTGGAGAACACTTCGCAAGATTATGAACTCTAACATCTTCTCAGGTAACTAGACGATTGCATTTTGACCCCTTCGATTACCCTTTTTTGATTAATTTTGATGCAATAGTTTGTTGGGCATTTCGAGTTTAACACATTAGATCAAACCAATAAACGAGTTATAACTCAATCTATTTGAATTTTTGCAAATTGAGCGACTGACTAGAAACTGGATTGATTTTGTCACTTCTCTTGTCAGGTAATAAGCTTGATGCTAATCAGCATCTCCGAACTAAAAAGATCCAGGAGCTAGTTGATCTTTGTCACAAGAGTGCCAAAAATGGTGAAACAGTGGATATTGGCAGAGCAGCTTTTACAACTTCCCTGAATTTGCTGTCAAACACCATTTTCTCTAAAGATTTGACTGACCCATTTTCTGATTCTGCTAAGGAATTTAAGGACTTGGTGTGGGGCATTATGGTCGAGGCTGGTAAACCCAATTTGGTGGACTATTTCCCTTTTCTTGAGAAAATTGATCCACAAGGTATAAGGCGGCGCATGACCGGTCATTTTAATAAGGTTCTTGACCTTATGAGTGGTTTGATTGATGAGCGGCTAAAGGAAAGGAAACTGAGAAACAATGCAAATGTTGATGTTTTAGATGCACTTCTCAACATTAGCCCAGAAGAGCTTGACAGGAATCACATAGAGCATATGTGTCTGGTTAGTTTATTATCTACTCCGATTTTCCTCAATCCATAATTATCTGTTCATTTCTTTTACTATTTAATTGTTCTTCTCCGTGCAAAGTATAGTCGGCAGTGCGCAGCCATTCTATGCCGAGGATGGTCAAGCGCACACCTTTCGCTTATTTTATACAGTTATATTTTGAATACCTTTAACACAATGGAGTGAGGCAGTACAACAATTCAAGGTGTTTAAAGTGTTGGTGCTTAAAGTGTTGTTTTGCTCATGACGGGTTCAATGTTCTGCCTATTTTATTCGCCAAAACTAAAACCATATGTGGGCAATTTGATTTGTTTTCGATCTAAAAAAATTTCTAATAAAATAACTCATAAAATTTAAAAAATTGTGTTGAAATAAACAACTAATCTTAAAATTAATTTATTAACCAAAAGTTATTTCTTAAGTAAATATTATAATATAAAAGTCAAGTTCTATAAAAATTTCTTCAACAAAAGCTCTCTGCAGACTACAAAGTCTCTCGACTCTCTCTTTCTTTTGGTATGCTTACTTTTATTAGTACATTTCTAATGTTGTCTTTTAGTATGCACACGTTAACATTTTGGAAGAATCCGGAGAACAAAAAACTATGATGATCTTAGACATGACAAATATTTAGTGTAACACTGTGTAGCTTTTCCATAGTTGTATGTTCCGTAAGTAGCTTGTGTAAGGGCTTATGCAATAATGCCACGCATTATCAACATTTATTGGTCCCTTTCTTTGCTGTGTCAGCGTTTCAGTATGTCCAATTGACAACAGTATGTGATGGAACGTTTTACCAGCTAGATTTTTTTTTTTTTTTTTTTTGACGAAGTGGTGACGTTTTACCAGCTAGATTATGGCAATTATGTCATGGGATCTTACAATATTAAGTTTTGCAGGACTTGTTTGTAGCAGGGACCGATACAACATCAAATACGTTGGAGTGGGCAATGGCAGAACTACTTATGAAACCACATACTTTGGAGAAAGCCCAAGAAGAACTTGCACGTGTGATTGGCAGAGGCAAACTAGTAGATGAAGCTGATGTTGCACAGCTTCCTTACTTGCGATGCATCGTGAAAGAAACCTTACGAATACATCCGGCGCTTCCTTTCTTAATTCCGCGCAAAGTGGAGGAAGATGTTGAGCTTTGTGGCTATATTGTCCCAAAAGACTCGCAAGTTCTAGTGAATGTGTGGGCAATTGGGCGCGACTCTGGTCTATGGGAAAATCCGTTGGTCTTTAAGCCAGAGAGGTTTTGGGAATCAGAAATAGATGTTCGAGGTCGGGATTTTGAGCTCATACCATTTGGTGCTGGTCGAAGAATTTGCCCTGGATTGCCTTTGGCTATCAGGATGGTTCCGGTAGCACTAGGTTCACTGTTAAATACGTTTAATTGGAAGCTACAGGGCGGAGTTGAACCTACAGATTTGGACATGGAGGAAAAATTTGGTATTACCTTGGGAAAAGCCATACCTCTGCTAGCTACTCCAGTCCCACTCTAGCTATAGTGATATACTTAGATTTTAATTTGGTAGATAAGAGTAGTACAACATCTATCATTTCTTTGTGAATGTTAAAAATATATTAATAAATCGGGCTAAAAGCGTTATGGATGAACGCTCACGCACTGTCAAAAGTCTACGTACATGTCATTGTATTTGTAGAATCTATCCTTGTGTATGCTTGAAATAAGACAATAATGTCTATTTTTCTTTAGCCTCTACGGGATGTAAGTTATATTATCTAAATATCTACAGGAGGAACTAATAATGATATATTCATTTGCTTGGCATCATTGAACTAGTCTTATTAAAAGACATGCTTAAACCTTGGAACATACAATTTAGCATCGAGGAGTCAATTGAACCTTATCATTTTGAGAAAGGAGGAGTTGTAACAAGAATTTCGAAGACGAACTTGCAAAGATGTGCACATTAACAAAAACCTTCTAATTGTTTTTTTTTTTACATATATTTTGTAGGCAATTTTTATAAGCCTGGATTGTTCTATTTTAAAGAGGATGAGATAAACAACATATATCAAGTAAAATGATATATTAGTTGCTATCCTCCATATTCAATCCTTCTGGTGAGATGTCGCCATCAATTTCCCGATAAATGAGTTCAATAGTGATTTAACATTATATTTCATCCGTTTCAGTTTATGTCACATTATTTAATTAGGCACAAAAATATTTTATTAAAAAATAGGGCTTGCGATTTTAAGAATTGTGGCTATAAAAAAAAAATTTTATAGGTAAAAATAAGAAATTTAAAGATATCAATAGAAAGAAGTGTCCTTATTTTAACAGGCTTACAAAAAAGATGGGCTTATTTAAAATAATACAAATTGCACGGGCATCCTATTTGGTCGCCCCCATTTAACCTAAACACATATTTTTAAAATTCTTCAACTTATACCCCAATTTTAACAATTTCAGATCAATCGTTGTCTCCCCTTCTTCCTCATGCAACCTATGTGCTCCTTTCTTCCTCCTCTTCTTTTCCTCTTCTTCTTCTTTTCTCTCTCAAACACATGAGACACTGTGTAAGTATTACTAATTGGATAAAGTACACAGTGATTTAGCACTAGGGTATGAGTTTTGAGTTAAAATCACCATTAAAGGAACTTGAAAATTCAAATCAGTAATTGATATGTTGAAGATCTAACCTTGAAATCATCAGGGTATTTGAATATTAAGTTGAATGAATGTATACCAACATTGATTAAAACTGTTTGAGTCTCGAGTTCAAACAGTTTGAATATTTTGCTACTGCATTTGGGTTTGTTAATTCAAAATTATTTTACTGAAATTCTTGGACCTGCACTCCTTGTTGGAAACATGAATGAACATTGTCCGCGTAAAACTCGACGAAGCATCCGGGACTCAATTATTGAACGTCTTCAAAGATACGAGTCTAAAGTTTGGGACTGCAGGGCCAAACTTCACACATTACCAAGTTAAACTTCGTCTGAAGTTTGAAACTATCAGGTCAGACTTCAGAAAAAATTATCTGAAGTTCAAATATAACAAGTTGATTTTGTCTAAAAATTTGCACTACAAACTGAAGAACTGCAGATAATTTGTCTAAAGTTTACACTATGGACTAAAGTTTTCCGACTACCTTTGCAAGTCAGGCTAAACTTTAAGTAAAAATATTTGTTGTTTGCTTTGATAAAACCACACTTCCGACAAGAAACTTTGAAGTTCAAACTTCAGACTTGTTATATTAATTAAGCTTCCAATGGTTTGGCCTTGTTCAGAATTGACGTGAGAGTTTTGCTAATTAGTCTGACGTTTACCTTGCACTATGAACTGAAGTTTGCCTGGCCAAATTTCTGGCAAAAATATCTGAAGTTTTTCTTTGATAAGCTAAGGCCACACTTCAGGCAAAAAATTTTGAAGTTCAAACTACAAACATAAATTTTAGCTACTCTAGGCCCGTATGTCTGAAGTAGGGGTATACATGTCACGACCCTAAATCCCAACCCGGTCGTGATGGCGCCTCTCGTGAAGACAAGACCAGCCAACTAAATCCAATTTACCTTTTTAAGTAGTTAAACAACATAAAACAGTCAAAAACATAATTTAATAGTATTAAGTAACGAATAACATCAACAAAGTGCGGAAATATAACCCAACGCAGCCCTAACCGGGGTATCACTAGTCATGAACATCTAAAAGTCCTAATAGAATTCTGATAAATCCATAACTAGTACAATGCCTGAAAGGAAATAGAGACGATAAAGGAGTAGAGACACGGGGCTGCGGACGTCAACAACTACCTCGTAATCTCCGAAAGCCCGCCTGAATCTAGAGGAATCAGCACTCGGGAGCGAGACCAGATACGCCTGAATCTGCGCACAGGGTGAAGGGAGTAAAGTGAGCACTCCAACTCAGTGAGTAACAAATGTAAATAATGACTGAACGTAAGATAACACGTAAGGCACAAGGCATTCTATAATAAAACAGTAAAGCCAGTTAAAAACAGTAAACCAGTGAAAAGCCAAGTAAAATCCTTTCCAAACAATAAACAGGTAACTGACAGATAATTAAGGTACAGTAAATAAATAGAAGCTCGCCCCTCGGGCACAGTATCAACAAATCCGCCCCCCAGGCAACATCTCTGAACAATACCAGCCCCTCGGGCTCAATCTCACAACACAATGGGTACCCGCGCTCACCGGGGGTGTGCAGACTCCTGGAAGGGCCCCTTACGGCCCAAGCGCAATAACAAGCCATCTCGTGGCATCAAATCTAGGCCCTCGGCCTCATACCAATCAAGCCACCTCGTGGCGTATATATCTCAGGCCCTCGGCCTCAAATCAGTATCAGTGTTTCCTCACAACCTAGGCCCTCGGCCTTACTCAGTCAAAAATCCTCACAAGCCCCTCGGGCAATAGTAAAATAGTGTTTCTCAGCCCAAAACATCATTTAAGTCTCAAAACTGAGTAAAAATGGCTGAGTAGTAAAACAGTGGAAAATAACATGACTGAGTTCAAGTAGTAAATCAAACAGTGAGGAAATAACAATAAAAAGCCCCGAAGGGTTCAAATAGTTGGCATGAAGCCCAAATATGGCATTCAGCCCAAATCATAATGATAGCAAATAAGTTTCAGTCAAATACGCGGTAAAATCATCAACCGGGACAGACCAAGTCACAATCCCCAATAGTATACGACTCCAAGCTCGTCAACAGGCATGTGTCTCACCTCAACATAGCACTACGATGTGCAATCCGGGGTTTCAAACCCTCAGGAAATCATTTACAATCATTACACACCTCGAACCGGCTAATTCTCTAGCTCGCGATGCCTTTGCCCCTCGAATCGGCCTCCACGCGCATCGAATCTATCTAAAATCAGAACGAGGACGTCAAAATATGCTAAGGGAACAAAGCCCAAGCGAAAACAATCAATAAAGGGCACAAATCCCGAAATTACCAAAACCCGACCCTCGGGCCCATGTCTCGAAATTCAGAAATTTTTACATCAACGGATTCCTTATCTCCCCACGAGTTCAAACATATCAAAAATACTAAAATCGGAGTCCAAATGACCCCTCAAATCCCCATTTAAAGACCTCTTAAACTCAAGCCCTAATCCTCCATTTTTGCCCTTTAATTCCTTTAATTACAGCCCTAAATTCATGAAATACTACCATAGAATTGTGTTTTAGGTCCAAAATCCTTACCTTAACGAAGTTCCTTTGAAATCCTCCTTCCAAATCGTCCAAAAGCTCTCAAGCCGAAGTTAAAAATGGTGAAATAACCCAAAATTCGCGAATGACCACTTTTAATTCAACTGCCCAGTCCTTTTCGCATCTGCGGCACAATAGTTGCCTCTGCGGTACCGCATCTGCGGTCATTCCTCCCCATCTGCGGAAAACACTTAACGGACCCAAAACCGCATCTGCGGTCCACTCGCCGCATCTGCGACTCCGCAGGTGCGGTCCCTCTATCGCATCTGCGGTCCCTGACATCTCCCCTCAAATTCGCATCTGTGGCCAATCCATCGCATATGCGACGCCGCACCTGCGGTCCCCAAACCGCAGGTGCGAAAATATCAGAAGCAGCAACTTCAGTAGCTACAACACAATCCAATTTTATCCGTTAGCCATCCGAAATCACCCCGAGGCCCCCCGGGACCTCAACCAAAAGCACAAACATATCCCAATACCTTATTCTAACTTCCTCCAATCATCANACATCCTAAAACCTCATTCAAACTTGTTCCAATCATCAGAATACCTCAAACAACACCAAATTCACCAATTCACATCGAATTCAAGCCTATGTTTTCTAAAAACTTCCGAAATACACTTTCGATCAAAACCCCAACCAAACCACGTCCGAATGACCTGAAATTTTGCACACACATTCCAAATGACACAACGAAGCTGCTGCAACTCTCGGAATTCCATTCCGACCCCCGGATCAAAATCTCACCTACCAACCGAAAATTGCCAAAATATCAACTTCGCCAATTCAAGCCTAATTCTACTCCGGACCTCCAAAACCCATTCCAATAACTCTCCTAAGTCACAAATCACCTCCCGAAGCTAACCGAACCATCGAAACTCAGATATGAGCCCTCTAACACATAAGTCAACATCCGGTTGACTTTTCCAACTTAAACCTTGTTAAAAGAGACTAAGTGTCTCAAACCTTACCAAAATCATTCCGGACTCGATTCGAACAACCCGATACCACCAAAACACGGATAACGAAGCATAAAGAGCAAAAATGGGGGAAACAGAGCAGTAACTCATGAGACGACTGGCCGGGTCGTCACATCCTCCCTAACTTAACAAACTTTCATCCTCGAACGAGTCAAGAAAACAAAACTGAAGCCTCAAATAGGTGAGGATATCTGCTCTGCATCTCCTGCTCGGTCTCCCAGGTAGCCTCCTCCACGGGCTGACCTCTCCACTGCACCATCACTGAAGCTATATCCTTTGATCTCAACTTCCGAACCTGACGCTCCAAAATCGCTGCTGGCTCCACATCATAAGCCAAATCATCCTCTAACTGAACCATGCTGAAATCCAGAACATGAGACGGATCTCCAATATACTTTCGGAGCATAGAAACATGGAAAACCGGATGCACACTCGACAAGCTGGGTGGCAAAGCAAGCTCATAAGCCACCTCCCCAATCCTCCGAGGTACCTCAAAAAGCCCAATAAACCGCGGACTCAACTTCCCTTTCTTTCCGAATCTCATAACACCCTTTGTGGGCGAAACCTTCAACAGGACCTTCTCACCAACCATGTAAGACATATCACGAATCTTCTTGTCAGCATAACACTTCTGCCTCGACTTGGCTGTACGGAGTCTTTCCTGTATCACCTTCACCTTATCTAAGGCATCCTGAAACAAATCTGTCCCCAATAGCCTAGCCTCACCGGGCTCGAACCAGCCAACTGGAGATCTACACCGCCTCCCATACAAAGCCTCGTATGGGGCCATCTGAATACTCGACTGGTAGCTATTGTTATAAGCAAACTCTACAAGCGGTAGAAACTGATCCCATGACCCTCTGAAATCAATAACATAAATGCGTAACATATCCTCCAATATCTGAATAGTGCGCTGGGACTGCCCGTCCGTCTGAGGGTGAAAAGCTGTGCTCAACTGCACCTGAGTACCCAACTCTCGCTGAACAGACTTTCAAAATTGGGAAGTAAACTAAGTGCCCCAATCTGAAATGATGGACACTGGGACACCATGCAACCGAACAATCTCCCGAATATATGTCCCTGCCAGCCGCTCTGAAGAATAAGTAGTACAGATAGGAATGAAGTGCGCGGACTTGGTCAGCCTATCCACAATCACCCAAATAGCATCGAACTTCTTCAATGTCCGAGGGAGTCCAACTACAAAATCTATAGTGATCCTCTCCCACTTCCACTCAGGAATAACCATCTGCTAAAGCAAGCCACCCGGTCTCTGATGCTCATATTTCACCTGCTGACAATTGAGTCACCGAGCTACAAATCCCACAATATCTTTCTTCATTCTCCGCCACCAGTAGTGCTGTCTAAGATCCTGATACATCTTTGCGGCTCCTCGATGGATAGAATACCGCGAGCTATGGGCCTCCTCCAGAATCAACTCCCGAAGGCAATCCACATTGGGCACACAAATCCGGCCCTACATCCTCAATACCCCATCATCTCCAATGGTCACATCTCTGGCATCATCATGCTGAACTCTATCTCTAAGGACGAGCAAATGTGGATCATCATACTGGCGCTCTCTGATGCGCTCATATAGGGAAGACCGAGAAACCACACAAACCAACACCCAACTGGGCTCTAAAATATCCAACCTCACGAACTGATTGGCGCCTGAACATCAACCGCAAGAGGTCTCTCCCCAACTGGAGCATATGCCAAACTCCACGTACTCACTGCCTTTCGGCTCAAAGCATCAGCCACCACATTGGCCTTCCCAGGATGGTACAATATAGTGATGTCATAATCCTTAAGTAACTCCAACCATCTCCGCTGCCTCAAATTAAGATCCTTTTGCTTGAACAAATGCTGAAGATTGCAATGATCAATGAATACCTTACAAGATACGCCATACAAGTAATGCCTCCAAATCTTCAACGCGTGAACTATGGCAGCCAACTCCAAATCATGAACGAGGTAGTTCTTCTCATGGGGCTTCAACTGACGAGAAGCATAAGCAATAACTCTACCCTCCTGCATCAACACACAACCATTTTCCTACTCTCGAAGCATCACAATACACGGTATATGAACCTGAAGCTGATGGCAAAACCAACACTGGAGTTGTGGTCAAGGCTGTCTTGAGCTTCTGAAAGCTCTCCTCACACTCGTCCGACCATACGAATGAAACACCCTTCTGAGTCAACTTGGTCAAGGGCGATGCGATAGATGAGAATCCCTGAACGAACCGGCGATAATAGCCTGCCAAACCAAGAAAACTACGGATCTCTGTGGCTAAGGACGAGCTGGGCCAACTCTGAACCACCTCTATCTTCTTTGGATCAACCTGAATACCCTCACTGGACACCACGTGCCCCAAGAATGCCACTGAACTGAGCCAAAACTCGCACTTGGAGAACTTTACATAAAGCTTCTCTTCCCTCAATCTCTGCAACACAACCCTCAAATGCTCCGCGTGCTCCTCCTGACTACGCGAATATACCAGAATATCATCAATGAAAACTATGACAAATGAGTCAAGATAAGGCCGGAACACGCTGTTCATCAAATGCATGAACGTTACTGGGGCATTAGTCAGCCCAAAAGACATAACCAGGAACTCATAGTGACCATATCTGGTCCTGAAGGCCGTCTTAAGAATATCTGAATCCCTGATCTTCAACTGGTGATAACCCAAACGGAGATCGATCTTGGAGAATACCCTCGCTCCCTGAAGCTGGTCGGATAAATCATCAATGCGAGGCAAAGGATACTTGTTCTTAACTGTCACCTTGTTCAATTGCCTATAATCAATGCACATTCTCATAGTGCCATCCTTTTTCTTCACAAACAGAACCGGCGCACCCAAAAGTGACACACTAGGCCGAATGAACCCCTTATCAAGGAGTTCCTGAAGCTGCTCCTTTAACTCCTTCAACTCCGCTGGTGCCATACGATACGGCGAAATAGAAATGGGCTGAGTGCCTGGCACCAGGTCAATACCAAAATCAATATCCTTGTTTGATGGCATGCCCGGCAGGTCTGTAGGAAATACATCAGGGAAATCCCTCACAATTGGGACAGAATCCATACTGGGAGTCTCAGTTCCAACATCCCTCACAAAGGCAAGATACGAAAGACAACCCTTCCCAACCATGCGATGGGCTATCAAGAAAGAGATCACTCTGCTAGGAACATAATCAGTCACACCTCGCCACTCGATCCGTGGCACACTTGGTATAGCCAATGTGACTGTCTTGGCATGACAATCCAGAATAGCGTGACATGGAGTTAGCCAATCCATGCCCAGAATGACATCAAAATCCACCATACTGAATAATAAAAGATCAACCCGGGTCTCCAGACCCCCAATAGTCACCACATACAACGGGTACACACGGTCTACAACAACAGTATCGCACACCGGGGTAGATACATGAATAGTTAAAGCAAAAAACTCACGAGGAGTACCCAAATAGCGAGCAAAGTATGATGACACATAAGAATAGGTGGAACCAGGATCAAATAATATAGAGGCATCTCTATGGCAGATTGAAATAATACCTGTAATGACAGCATCGGAAGCAATGGCATCGGGTCTGCCTAGAAGAGCATAGAAATGAGCCTGACCGCCCCCTGATCGACCTCCCCCTCTGGGGCGATCCTGGCTGACTGATCCCCACCCCTAGCTGGTTGGGCGGGTGGTGGTGGAGCAACTGGCGCTGAAGCTGATGACTGACCCCTTTACTAGGATGAACTAGCAACACGGTGGGGATATTGCCTCCACATGTGGCCCATCTCGCCACATTCGTAACAACTCCTAGGTGCTAGAGAAGGGGACTGATGGGAACTCGTCACACCGGAGTGACCAACAGATGCACTCGGCGTAGAAGTGCCCTGAGTAGATGGAGCACGGGATGAGCTTTGAGCTGAGAGGGCACTAAGTGAAGAATGTCCCTGGTGTGAACTCTGGGACCCATGACCTGATGACGCCCCACGATAACCTGAGTGATCAGACTGACCATGACGGAACTGTCGGCCTCTGCCGTGCTGAAACTGGCCCCTCGAAGGAGCACCACTGTAGCTACCAGATCCTCGAGGCCTCTTGGCCTCCCTCTCCTCTCGCTCCTGGCGATGGACAGACTCAATCTCCCTGGCAATATCCACAACCTCCCTGGCAATATCCACAACCTCCTCGAATGTAGCACCAGTCACCCTCTCCCTGGCATCGGGTCTGGCTAGAAGAGCATAGAAATGAGCCTGACCGCCCCCTGATCGACCTCCCCTCTGGGGCGATCCTGGCTGACTGATCCCCACCCCTAGCTGGCTGGGCGGGTGGTGGTGGAGCAACTGGCGCTGAAGCTGATGAATGCCCTCTACTAGGATGAACTAGCAACACGGTGGGGACATTGCCTCCACATGTGGCCCATCTCGCTACACTCGTAACAACTCCTAGGTGCTGGAGAAGGGGACTGATGGGAACCCGTCGCACCGGAGTGACCAACAGATGCACTCGGCGTAGAAGTGCCTTGAGTAGATGGAGCACGGGATGAGCTTTGAGCTGGGAGGGCACTAAGTGAAGAATGGCCCTGGTGTGAACTCTGGGACCCATGACCCAATGACGCCCCACGATAACCTGAGTGATCAGACTGACCATGACGGAACTATCGGCCTCTGCCGTGCTGAAACTGGCCCCTCGAAGGAGCACCACTGTAGCTACCAGATCCTCGAGGCCTCTTGGCCTCCCTCTCCTCTCGCTCCTGGCGACGGACAGACTCAATCTCCCTGGCAATATCCACAACCTCCTCGAATGTAGCACCAGTCACCCTCTCCCTGGTCATGAGAATACAGAGCTGATAAGTAAGACCATCGACAAACCTCCTGATCCTCTATCGATCTGTCGGGACCAACCAAATGGCTGAGTAGTAAAACATTGGAAAATAACATGACTGAGTTCAAGTAGTAAATCAAACAGTGAGGAAATATCAATAAAAAGCCTTGAAGGGTTCAAATAGTTGGCACGAAGCCCAAATATGGCATTCACCCAAATTATAATGATAGTAAATAAGTTTCAGTCAAATACGCGGTAAAATCATCAACCGGGACGGACCAAGTCACAATCCCCAATAGTGTACGACTAAAAGCTCGTCAACAAGCGTGTGTCTCACCTCAACATAGCACTACGATGTGCAATCCGGGGTTTCAAACCCTCAGGACATCATTTACAATCATTACTCACCTCGAATCGGCTAATTCTCTAGCTCGCGACGCCTTTGCCGCTCGAATCGACCTCCACGTGCGTCGAATCTATCTAAAATCAGAACGAGGATGTCAAAATATGCTAAGGGAACAAAGCCCAAGCAAAAACGATCAATAAAGGGCACAAATCCCGAAATTGCCAAAACCCGACCCTCGGGTCTGATAACTAGGGATTTTGACGCATTTTATACTCCTTCTTTCTTATGCTTTGATCAAATATTCATACAAAATAGTCCCAAAAGGCTCATAAGTTGTGCTTGATTGCAGGTTTGATCAACAAAGTGACAAGATGTCAAAGATCGGCTCAAAATGAGTGAAACCTGCACATGTACCAAAGACAAGACAAAACTTAGGAGAAACAGGCCTAGTGCGACCGCACTACACTTTGTGCGGTCCGCACTAGGGAGATTCGGAGAGTTAGATTTTCAGGCATCAAGGCAGTGCGGCCGCAGAAGGTTTTGTGTGGTCCTCACTGAGGCACCGCGACCGCACTACCATTCTGTGCGGTCCGCAGAACCAAAGTTCAGAGAGATGCCAAATTCAGAAGATGAAGCCTGTGCGGTCCGCAGTCCATTCTGCGCGGACCGTATTGAAAGCCTCCGTGGCCGTAGTCCATTCTGTGCGGTCCGCGGAGCCTAGGTTCAGAGAGTCAAAAATTCAAGTTCAAGAGCCTAGTGCGGCCGCACACCATTTTGTTTGGTCCGTTCTGACCCCGCAGGGGCAATTTTGTCCAGTTTTTCCAGCTTAGTATAAATAGATTCTTTTTCCATTTTTAGGGCATCAGACGTTGTAATACAGTAGTTGCGCTCGTGAGAAGACTTTTCTTAGCTATTTTGGGCACTCTTACTTAGTTTTAATCGTTGAATCTTTGTATCTACATTAGTAATTAATTAATATGTCTTTCTCTTCATCTATTTCTCTGATTTTCTCTTCAAGTATGAGTAGCTAGACCCATTAGCTAGGGTTGTGGCTCAACCCTAGTGTGGGTAATTGATGGGTGTTGTGATTTAAGGTTAGATTGACTATAGGTGTTTGTTATTTGGGTCAATTTTATGTTTTAATTTATGAATTAGTGGTTGCAAGCACTAGTTTGTGCTAAGTGGACTTGGGCTCTTCTTGAGAAAGAGAACCTAAGTCTCCAAAATTGACTCAACAAGGAATTGGGATGGACTCAAGAGATTTGATAGTCCCAATTAAAGGGTTAAACCTCGAGAGAGTAATACGCGACTTGAACCCTAGTTTCTTGGACAAATATGCATACCCAATTGGTCTTAAGAAAGTCAATTGGACAAAATCACTCTTTCTATCGAGTGGTGTAGAGTGGGTAGTATCGAGCAACGGTCATAACATATTCCCCAATCATGTCAATCGTAACTGGGAAGCAAGTACCCATCAATTGGCCACCTAGGTGAAAGTCACTACCCTAGTGCCTTTTAAACCATTAGATACAACTTGTAGCAATTTACTCTTAGTTAAATTTAGTTGCAATTATAATTTGTAGTTTGATCATGGTAGAACATAAAGAAAACCAAAAATGAATAGAAGTGATATTTGGAACAAATACACAATTCCAACCTAAATAGATACTCGACTCCAATTCTAGCTCTCTGTGGATTCGATCCCGACCCAAAATCGGGTAAAAGCTATTGTGACCCTCTCTTGCTACTTATTAGTAGTGCGGAATTGGAAGCTTTCACTTTTTGGCGCCGTTGCCGGGGAGCTAACGGTTTTGGCTATCTACTTAGTTAGGTTTGTGTATTGTTCTTCTTTCCTTCTTTGTTACTAATTTGTGTGTGTGAATACTTCAGGTACCAAATGGCTTTAAATGCTAATGACCCTCTTGGAAACGTGCTTCCAGGGGAGGGGGAGAGGTAGATGACATTGGAGAAGACGAGGTTCCTCTTGTACCTCCCGGACCATGACAAGGCCGTCAGGCCAATGCTAATGAAAATGTCCCAGACCCCCCTCCGTCACCTCCAAGAGCGGTTCCTCGGGTGCTAGCGAACCAAGGCTGTGCAAGTGCTATTGTCCCTCCCCGAATCAGGGCGGGCAATTTTCAAATAACCAATGTGATGTTGACCTTACTTGAGCAGCGTGGGTATTTCACGGGCGCTGCGGATCAAAATGCCTACAAACATCTCACAGGGTCCGTGGATACATGTTGGGGGAGCAAGCAGACAAATGTGTCCGAGGATGCTCTTAGGTTGAGGCTTTTCCCATTCTCACTTCGGGGGAAAGCATTGGATTGGCTGGAGAGACTCCCCAACCATTCCATCACTACTTGGGATGAGTTGGCGGATAAGTTTATTGCTAAATTTTTCTCACCCGGGCACATGGCGGCACTTCGAGATGAGATATCAGCCTTCAAGCAAGAGCCCATGGAACCTTTGGATGAGATTGGGAGCGGTATAGAACGATGGTGAAGGAATGCCCCAATAATGAGATGACGGAGAATATGTTGCAACAAACTTTTTACTGGGCATCAACACTACAAATCAATGCATAGTGAATCAACTTGCTAGGGGTAATTTTATGAAATTGACGTATGATGAAGCTTGTGCCATTCTTGATGAGATGGCGGATACATCCTCCACATGGCAAAGTAGGGCCAATGTTCCTCAAGGTGACCCTACGGTTATTCATTTGCATAAGGAATTACATGACCATGGGCAAGCTATAGCGGAGTTGACAACTACTATGAACCAATTGGCTAAGGCACAGTTGCAACAAGTCCAAAATCCTCGCCAAGTGAATGCCATGTAAGGTGTTAATATGCTTGTCAACAAGAGAAGGCAAAGAAGACAACACAGCCAAGGGAATGCTGAGAAATTTGATGATGATTGTGATGGGTTTCAAAATGATGGCTATGATGAATAGAGTGAAGAGGTTCAATATGTGAATAACTATCAAGGCCAACGGGGCAACTCTTCAAACCAACAATAGTGGCGAACCCAGGGCAATTGGGGCAATCAACAACAAAACAGTGGTAATTGGGGGAACGACAACCAAAACAACAACTGGGGAAATCAGAACAACCATCAAGGAAACCAAGGGAATTGGAATGGTAATAACAACAATTGTGGCAACAATAACAATCAAGGTGGATGGAACAATGGGAACCAAGGAAACCGGGGGCAAGGCTTTCAACGGCCCCCAATGTACCAACAACCGAACAATCCACCCCCTTTCCCTTCTCAAGGTGCTAGTTCTTCCAACAATGATATGGGTAGAATTGAAATGATGTTCGAACAAATGATGAAGAAGAATGCGGATTCGGATGCACAGTTGGCATCCCACAATACCTCTATCAGAAACTTGGAGGTGCAAATAGGCCAAATCTCTCAATCATTGAATACTCGCCCGAAGGGTGCTCTACCAAGTGATACGGTAGTGAACCCAAAGGGTGGGAACAACCATGTTATGGCGGTTACAACAAGAAGTGGGAGAGGCGGTGATGTGAATGCCTCGATACAAAAGCAAGTTGTTGAAGATGATGTTGAGTTGCAAGAAGATGCGGGTCCTTTGGTAGTTGAAGATATGGTTGATGACAATGTGAGCAATGAAGTGAGGATTGACATAAATGAAACCGAGGTGGAAACTCAAGAGGCCGTGAACCTGTCTAGGGAGCACGTAATTGACATGCCGGAGCCAGTTGTGCCAAAAGCCAAGGCATCTTTGCCTAGGCCACCTCCCCTATATCCTCAGAGGCTAGCCAAGCAGAAAAGTGAGAATCAATTCAAAAAGTTCATTGACATGATGAAGAGCTTTTCCATCAACATGCCTTTGGTGAAGGCTTTGGAGCAAATGCCTGGTTATGCTAAATTCATGAAGGATTTGGTTGCAAAGAAAAGATCAATGGACTGTGAAACTATCAAGATGACCCACCAAGTTAGCGATATAGTACATTCAATGGCCCCGAAATTAGAGGATCCTCGTGCTTTCACTATCCCCTGCACTATTGGTAGTGCAGACTTTGCCAAAGCTTTATGTGATCTTGGGGCAAGCATCAACTTAATGCCCTTCTCAGTTTTCAAGACTTTGGGTATTGGGCCTCCGAGGCCAACTTCCATGCGACTGCAAATGGCAGACCGATCTATGAAGCGACCATTGGGTATTGTTGATGATGTGCTCGTCCGGGTGGACAAATTCATCTTGCTAGCTGATTTTGTGATATTGGATTGTAAGGTAGATTATGAGGTCCCGATCATATTATGGAGACCTTTCCTTGCTACGGGGAAGGCTCTAGTTGATGTGGAAGCAGGGGAACTCACTTTCAGGGTAGGTGATGAAAAGGTAGTATTTCATGTGTGCAAGTCAATGAAGCAGCCCAATTGTACCGAAGTGTGCTCATTTGTGGATTTAGTCACGGATGTGATAATTGATGATACCAGTGCAATGATCAATGT